>NC_141330.1:4657500-4837500 GCF_037954235.1 Aulostomus chinensis | reverse complement strand
AAACCGCAGCATCCAGAGACTCTCCCACAGCGAGCACCACTTAAGGCCTCCTGTCTCACACTGCAGCCCCGCCGGTAGTTGGGAACCATTTTCTACATAGATGAGCGCAAACAAAGACGTACATGTGCGGTAGCGAGAGAGCAGGGAAGGAGGAGGGGTGATGCAGGACGAAGGAGGAGGTTGATGGTGTGTTTGGTAAACAGCGTGAAAGCCGAAGGGAGCGGCCACTGGGGAGGAGGGGAAGGGGAAGTGGAGGAGAAGGAACTCGAGAAGGGGGACAGAAGGGGCTCGTACACCGAGGTACACTAAGGCAGTAAAGAGTTAAGGAAATTGCTGGGGCTTCCATGTCACAATCCACAGATGGGCTGATCACAAAGGAAGGGAACCGCACACCTGGCACTGGATAAACACATATGTATACACAGACACACAGCTGGAAGTGCACGTACAGCTCTCATTGGTGTGCATGTATCCTCCTCCAACTATGCACACCATCCAAAAGTGCAATTAGATGGATTCACACACTTAGCATTCATGAAGGCGTTGCACTCTTGAGAAAGTATGCCCACCCCTTTAGGACACTCAGCTTTGCTCTATTGAGGATAAAAGTGTTAACCCAAAGATGTCCTCATATCAAAGCCTACACATTCCCAGTTGACCCAGAGCTTCCCCCTGACCCTCTTGTTTTATTTGAGGCCTAATAACTCTCCTAATTAAAGCCTCCTTCTATTATTTTTCTTCTCTCTGCTCCCCTATAAAAGGCCTGGGTTTCAAAGTGCTAGTAAAATAAACTGGAGGGGGCCCATTTCTTTATTTGTATGTGTGTGAAGAGTGTGTGGGAGAAGTCAGGGAAAGGAGGGGGAGTTGGAGGGACAGGGGTTTTAGGTTCAGAGGGGGGGTAAAAGAAACAGAGGTCAGAAGAGACAAAGAAGCGCAAGACCCTGAGGTCAAGCTGCCTGGTGTCCACAGTCACTGCGGCGGGCGTTGTTGCAAGGCGAACGGCCCCGCTGGTATAATCGCCGGGTATGTTTTGTCCATGTGTGTAACAGAATATATCACGGCGCTGCTGACAGATGAACAATAGATCACGTTTTGTGGAAGTCCGAGTGGAGCCTTTGCAGCTCCTTTGAGTTGGCTGGTACATCTGGAAGAGCCCAGATTAACCCTGCGTTTACTGGCCTCACGTATGGATGACCCTTTTGACCCGGGCTGCAGCCTAAACAATATCGCTTATGGATTCATAGAAGTCTCAAAGACACCCTATAGAGGAAAAAGCAGTGAATCATCCGCTTAGAAGAGAATGGAATACAATAAATACAAAAGTGTTGCTAGGGATTAACAGAAAATGGCAATTTACATTTGGTTTCAAACTAAAACAAATCCAGCTCTTAACATACGACAGGCACATACACAGCGAGTCTTTTTACCTGCTAGAGTGGCTCCATCTGTGCTATGTGCAGCTGCTTGTAGCTGTGTGTTCTGAGGAGTTTTCCCAAGAGATTCTTTGGAGCATTTGTACTTCTGCACCAGTCTAGCTGTGTCGTGCTGCAGTTACACCACCAAAATACTATTTTGTGTTGCCGTTGCCATTTTTTTTGTTTCTTTTAGTACTTTAAAAGCTCTTGCACAGCTAATTTGCTCAGCTAAAACAGGAAAATAACTGTAGCTCAGAGAGGAGCAGATGGTCCGGAAATGTTGCTAGAAGCGGACCAGTTACAGGTGTAATGGTTTGCACCATCACAGCATGCATTTATATTTCCAGGGAGGTGCATGTCAGGCTATATGCTGTAGGCTACAACCTCTGCTTGAAGCATGAATTGTCCTTGAATAAGACACGTATTTTTTCCCTGCTGTATTTTTCAGCCTTCCTCAACTCTCCGCATGGACTTTCCTGACCATTGTAGCCACTATGAAGGGCTGTGAGCTGAGTAAAAATTTGGATCCTGTAGTTTGTCTGTGAGCACTTGATTATACTGGAAGCAACCTGCTATACAACAGCTGTCTGGCACCGTGGCCATGCTGGGTGTACTTCAGCTATAAGTGTCTATAGCCAAGCTAGCAGCTATGAGAGTGTAAACGAATGTGTCTGCATGCTCAATAGCTCAAATCGAAAATGCTATCATTCTGATGCAGGTACAGCATTTATCAACTTTTCTGCTTCTTGGAATGTCAAAATTCAATAAAATCAGCATTGGAAAGGAAATCCAGCTATGATTGGGGGTTTTGCTTGTTTTTAAGTATTTGGTAAAACAAAGTTATCGATCAAGTACGAATTCTGAGCTATCGTACACGATTTATGGTAATCCATCCAAATGGCTGATATCTAAGCACAAGTCAATGAAATATTCAGATTCAGCATTCAGTAGCCATAAATGCCATTCAATTTTCTGCAAATCAATCTCGCAAAGGTTTAGATATTTCACCAAAAAAAAAAAAGGAAGAAAAATATCCATGTGCTTTGACCTGCTGGTGACACTAAAGGACAAATCAGGGGATTGCTAGTACTGCCGGGATTCTCCGTCCAAACGTTGTGAGTATCTATACATTTCTTGGTGAGTCAACCGTTGATGAGCTGTTTTATTCAAGTGGTAAAGCAGCAAAATGCTAGAAGTACGTTTCCGTCCACACACGTTCATGCATGTCATCTAAGACTAGCAGGTGCACAGTCAACACCGCTGACCACATGAGAGACCCTGGTGCTAATCAATTGTTTTTATGATTTTTGAAGCTCTGCCATAAAGATACTCAATCTTTGTTAACTCCCCCTTTGGTTTTTATGGTGATAAATATATTGGGGAGAGGGTTTATGAGTGCAGCCACGTCTCTCTGCTCTCCAAACGCAACTATGTGAATATCAGCTTTATGGACCTGTTGCATGCTTCTATGTGCTGGCTGTCATTCAAATCCCACAAAATATTATAAACACTGATGTTTGAATAACTTACAACCTCTTGACTGCAAACATCAGCACTGAGTAATGCCCAACGGGAGAAGCAATAACATTATATGGTGATTTGATAATAACTTCAGGCTGTGCATGAGATATAAACATGATCATATAGGGTATCAAGTACTCCGGGGGGTTAAGTGAATGTAATCCTCCTTGAGAAGACACAGCGCTAAAGAAGGAGGCAGAGAAAGTCATGTGTCAGGGTTCAGCCATGAGCAGCTGGGAGCCCTGGAGAGGCTGAGGAAAGATTTTGGGGAGGGGATCAGTATACCAAAAGTGGGAACATGGAGCATGTTCAGCTCAACAGGGCTGTTGAAAATGGAGGAAAGTTGATAAGAGGTCAAAAGAAGTTTATGTGGAAAAAGCCACTTGAGGAAAAGGGTCACTAGTCAAAGTGCGCAAACTTTTACAGAGGAAGATGTGAATGACAGCAAGAGGAGATGGTGGGGGTTGCAGATATGAGGTTCAAAGCGAGCGAGCAGGAGTGAAAGGATCAGAGAAGTTGCCAAGTAGAGGGTGAGGGAGTTTTGGAGAGGGGATAGAAGAAGCCCAGGGAGAAGGTCTTATCTGTAACCCATCTGTCTTGACATGCAGGCTCCTCTGGTTAGTGGCCTTGAGGGGAAGGAAGGAGAGCTGCGTGTGTGTCAGTAACTGAAAGAGCAGGGCTTACGGCTAAGGCCTTGGCCTATGCACTCTGGCCCAAAAACCAGCCTAACCAGCACCATGCCTTAACACCCCCAGTAAAAACTCCCATGACTGCTGCAGCAATCATGAGATTGACTGACTGAGCTGAGCAGGGGGAACAAAACTCACATGAAAAAAAAAAAATGGCTGTCACACATCAGTAAAGCTAAAGATGTTGCTTTCTTTGACAAGTTAATTTTCAACTCTGGCGTCAGCTGATTTGTTTCAAACTTGTCAGTGGGAGATGTCAGGAGGGGATCACCAGATGGTCTGATGACCGTGTGTGTGTTCATTTAAATTTTTAACACTGGAAGAACACAGCCTCAGTGTGCGACATGCCAGCCACGACCCTTGTGATTCTGCTATTCATCCCAAAACAAAATGCAACAGTAACTAGGGTTGAAAAATAAATTGGAATTTTATTCAAATGGTAATACGGCCTAGTCAGTTATCTAAATCACACCAGTGGCAATATTTGTTTTGCTCATGTGTCAAAATGTTTGGTCCAGATCCCAGCAGCTACAACAAAAAACATCACAATATTTCTGGAAGTTTTTCAGTAAATATTTCAGTTGAAATGTAAACAACACAATAATGTTACATATGATAACAATATTGTGAGTCATGCATGCAGCATCAGCCAAAAACCCAACTTGATGTTTTGTTTTTTTTTAATCGAATCCTTCAGCGCTAATCTTAACACAGTGTGGAACAGATCGTCATCAATCCTGACATTTGTTTGTTTTACCTCCACAGAGGCGGAGGACGCTCTCATGGCCATTGACTTTATCAGCAGGATCATGTAAAAACTTCACCTCTGAGATTTGTGAAACTCAGAGGAGGGACGGATCAAAGAAGAACTCAACACATTTCGGGTCAGAAGGGCCCTCTACAGAGGACAAACTCAGCTGGCAAAATGTGATTGGTTCTCCCCTGGAAGAGCGACACCTACACCAAGTTTGGGGAAAGTCCACCAGAGTTTTTGTGTAATTCTGCTGACGGACAGACAAAGAGAGAAAAACACAGAAGCAAGTGAAGGAAATGGTTGGAGTGATGGTTTCACAAACATCAGACACAAAGAGGGTGATGATAATAACTAACTACATTTGAACAGACATTTAGAGAGCAATCAAACACACTTACGCATACAAATCAAAGTTTAAGTTTCGACTGTTGTCAGAAACCTTTCAGCAAATTTGACTCGGTGCTAAGTTACTTCTCCTAAGTGTCTTGAGTATCCGTCCCTAACTTCATTAGTCAATAAAACTGAACATAACCTCAAATAAACTAAGAGTGTGTTTGCTGTACTAACATCTTCAGGATCGTCTACGAACAGGCAGCCAGAAGCTAACTCAGAAAACAGGGCGCAAACGGTTACATCCTCCCGGCAAAGTGATGAGGAGCCTGCAACAGTGAGAAGTTCAGCCTGTTCTCTGCAACAAAAAGTACTTTAAGTAAAAAAAAACAACAACTTTAAAACGGGGCTTTTTCATCTGACTGGAATCAGTTTGTGAGGTCCCTCCCGCCATCAGCATCCACAGAAAATCTCTCTCTGCCCCAGTCGATTTGCATCAAAACCAGCCTCCTAAGGTGTTGGACTTTACTTGCATGTACAACACACCTGGGAGATTTGTCATAATGAATACCTGATGTGCTGCAACAGTTAATTCCGCCTATAAAACAACTGCCTTCCTCCTTCCTGTGGGCCCCGGCTGCTGTTTATCAAACGAGGTAACGTCCTGTCATGTGACCCCCTCCTCCCTCCCAGCAACCCACCTGTGTGGACTTTTCTCTTAATCCCTCTCTAGCCCCCTTTTTTTGTGCAGCACTTTGAATACTTAGACTACTGAGTGTAACTAATTCTCCTACACAAGGATATTGTCTCTCTCCATTTCTGCTTTTGTTCCTCTCTTTCAAGCCGGCCATTCACTGATTTCATTAGTTGGAGGTGTGGGGTGAGAGATTTAGGGGGGGTGGGGGTGGGGTGGGGGAGCTTTCCAATTAAAAGGCCTTAATAGCCTATTACCATCACCCTAAATTCAACTCAGTGCTCTTTAAAAAATGAAACCAGCCAGAGATTACCAGAGCAGGGTAAACCCATAAATGACTAAACTGTAATTAGAATTGATGATGGTTTAGCTTTTTTTTTTTTTTTTAACTATGCATAACATTCTATGGTACAGCATTGTCAGGTTTATATGGAAATACATAAAGGTAGGCTTTTGATCAAAAATGAAGACGATTTTCTTTTTGCGAAGATAAAAAGTCATGATGTCAAAAAGGAAGTAAATACCGTTTCGTGAAAAAAAATGTTGAAATGTTGAGCCACACGATAAAAAACAAAAACAAAAAAAAAACGACATGCTGAGATTAAAGTAGATCTGTTACATTAGAGCCCCCAGTGGAAACAGGACCAGGACCACCAGGGAGAGCCCCCCCCCCACCCCCGAGTTTGCAGGAGAATGAGAGCAGCATCATAACAGGAACGTAGCTTACAATTATTCCTGTATTCTTTAATTTTACTTGTAAATCTTGACATTTTGACTACACTGACACACATTCTCTCATCTCTGTCCCAAGTAGTCTTCCACAGGTTTAGAATCAAACACAGTAGATGTAATGATTGTTTTTACTGGTGGGAGGTGGGGGTGAATCAAATGTCTTTAACAGGCTGCTCGCCCTACACACATGCTGCACACATCCTGCAGCTGAACAGGGGGCCAGAAGATGAAGAACATCCCCTGGGATAACCAAAGCACCCTTTCTCAGACACCCATTTGTCGTACCATCACCACCCCCTCCCTCACTCCCGATGGATGACCCAGCAACCAGTAGGGGTCAGCTGTGCAGAAGGAGCCCCCATGCACCCTAGCCTTAAGTCCAGAGTTGTAGCGTAAATCAGCGGCTGTTCTTCGCGGGAACACGGCCCTGCTCGGGGTCTCAGCCCAGCCTGGCACCATCTGTCCCAGTGCTCTGACGCAGAAGCAGCACTGCCAAGGTGGGTTCCCACTGACCTGCTGCACCCTTCAGGACATATGGGCTAGACCTGGGGCCGGAGACAGATCCATCACCACTGGAGTCTGATAGAGGAGGTTTGGTGTACACCTACTGTAATTTGGCTGGCTGGCTGGCTGGCTGGCTGGGTGGGTGTGTGCGTGCGTGTGTGTTTGTGTGTGTGGAGTGGGCCAATTGAAAGGGGGCTAATTCCTTATAATAAAACACCGCCCATTACATCGAATTCACAAACAGCTTGCAGGATTAGCACCTTTTTAATGATCCTTAGATCCTGCAATAGATGGATTAAATTTAAAATATAAGAAAAAAGACTCTGCTATGGAAGTTACCTTTTTGATTTTGTTCATATACATGTGTGCCAACACCTTCAAAAAACAACTCTGTTCAAAAAAGGCACTAAAACACAAGTCCTGTTACTTGGCATAATAAGCGACATGGTTGCCTTCCTAAAAAGCTGCTCAGGCGAAGATCGGCCCTTTTGAAAACAGCCCAGTGAAAGGGCAGATGTGAAATACTACGTCCATGTACAAACAAGTACAAGTGACCCTGTTTGGTTCGGATATGTAATGTTCAAAACAAATGGAAGCCCAGTCTCCCCTCATTGGTTCTTAATAGGACCTGTGTGCACCATGCACACTGCAAAGTGATAATTTAGTAAATAAATGCAAAATGACGAGCTTTAGCTGAGAAAGTATTTGTGAATCTGCTTGTAATTTGGTACACTTCACCTTCAGCTCAAACTAGTCCGTCTGCGGAGGCGCCTTGTGTGACCCTGACGTTTCACTGTACTTCTCCTATATGTAAAACAGCCTAAACTCTTAAAGTGCAAGACAAGTCGCAGCATTCCACCCCATCACCTTTGATGACTTGATGTCTTTTCCCTCTCCATCATAACAGCACCTGGAACTGTGACACGTAAATCTTATCGGCAGAGACAGTCTGTGGGACCCCGGGCAGTACAGACAAGCTTATTGCTTTCTTCCCAGCCCAGCCTCGCTTCTTGCCCCTTTAGGCCTGGCTCTAATGGGCAAGTGGGGGTCATAAACTGGTGTTACTGTTTTCCTTTTTCCAAATAGTGACACCAGTTGTTCACCCTCCTCACTGAAGCCTTTTGTGAAGTCTGACAGGCTGTCAATTCCAGGCGGAGGATGACTGTTGAAGACAACGTGCATTACCTTGAGGTGACACCCCATTCCAGTGAATGCCTGTTTTTTTGTTTTTTTTTTAATGAGCTAACAGGAACTCTGAAAAGCTTTGCAGTGAAGCATTCAAAGTTTGCTTTTGGGTCTTGCATTAAAATTTGTGACACTTTAAAAATATTTGGATCAAATTAATCTAGCAGATTAGGGTAAAAGATCACCATTTATTCAGACTCCCATCAGCCATTTTTTTGATGGATATTTGTTGTCTTATCGCTCTCGCAGGCCTGAGGAGGGATCTTTGGCCGTCATCTGAGTTGAAGGAAGGACAAGAAGACCTTCACAGTGACACGTACAACCCCAAGACAAAAATAGACGCCCACCCACATAACATGCGCACATACTGTAAAGAGTATGTTATTCTGAGAACCACAAACTGCTGCACATTTTGTTCTGTTGTTCTCTGTTAGCTCGGCCAATGGCGGTAAAGTTCACTTCAGGATGATCTGAAAAGTACGGATAATCTGCGTCATTGCCTTTGATTCTGGATTACGGAGGTCACTACTCTGTCTTCATCCTGTGAAACACAACACATAGTTTTGGAATAATAATTATGATGAAGTTAATAAAATATTCTGGGTAGGCCAACTTTGTGCAATATTTCCCTGAGATTATTTTTCTATCAGTCATTAGTTTTTGACTTTAGTTTGACTGCATGTACCAGCAATCGGACAGTTACAACTGACTGGGTAATTGGTGTTGATGGATTTAAGTCCTGTATTCACCGGCTCACTCTCTAATTCATAGTCTCACGATCTGTGCACATACTGCCCCCATGTGTTCATCCGGTGGTACTGACATTATCCTCAGGAGCACAGAACCGCTATCCTGCCAGAGCCATCAAACATGAAACATCAATTCAGCTGGATGAGAAAAACATGTTTTATAGTAGGACTCCGTTGTCAAGTGGGCTGATATCAATGGTGCAAGATACTATACTAAAAGGCACTGAGGAAACAAATTCATGATGCTGTCTTGCTGTTTCTCACTAAATCATTAAAAAGTTACTTTTACCAGACATCACACATTTAAAACTTACATACAGGTCACCATAAAATTATATCTATCAGAATTTATTGAAAGTGGTACGGTGGTGCAGTGGCCAGCACTGTCGCCTCACAGCAAGAAGCGGCTGGAACGCGGGGTCTTTCTGTGTGGAGTCTCCATGTTCTCCCTGTGTCTGCATGGGTTCTCTCTGGTACTCCGGCTTCCTCCCACAGTCCAAAGACATCAAGAGGGGACCAGGTTAATCCAGACTCTAAATTGACCGTAGGCGTGGCTGGGAGAGCCAATGGTTGTCTGTCTCTATGTGTTGGCCCTGTGATGGACTGGTGACCGGTCCAGGGTGAACCCCACCTCTGGCCTGAAGGCTGCTGGGATAGGCTCCACCCCCCTGCAACCCTTAACAGGATAAGTGGTAGAAAATGGATGGATGGATGGATAATTTGTTGATATTTCTGAGGGTCACATCTGGGTCCCTACTGAGCAAATTTCCTGCAAATCCTGGCTTATGAAGACGAACCTCCCGGGTCCAGAACATGAAAAAGATGGAGGACCTCTGATTTCAACATGACTCATCACTTTGAAGAAGTGAATTTAGTTTAATTTAATAATTCTGTTTATTTCCACAGGTAGACATGAAGCCAGTGCCTTCCTTAATGATGGAACCACACAGACAGGCAGGTCATAACTGAAACACACTTCATTATATTGCATTTTATTACTGCAAAAGGAGCTTCTCTGACAGTAATATTTCTATTTCACACAGCAAATCATACGTCTCTCTGAGCTCCAAGCAGGTGCGGGGTAATGTGACACTCCTCTGTATCCGAGCAAAATATCCTCTACCAGAAGTAAAGAGGGATAAGCATTTATCTAATTCTTTACCCCTGAAGCTCAATTATAGTTTAGATAAGTAATCTTTCATTGTGATTGAGCAATTATGGAACACAGAAATCTGAAACAGAGTCCTGGATGCCACAAAGCCAGCGATGTATATTCCCAAAAAACATTGCCAGTTTTTTGAAGCGAAGTAAAATCTGGTCAACTGGACGTAAGTTTAGTTAGTTTCCAGTTGACCAGATTTTACTTCGCTTCGATCTACGATGACCTGGATGAATGAGAACCTACACAGACATTGCCAGTTTTTACTGCTGCGTTAACTGAAAAAGGAAGGACTAATCGTTGTACCTCTCCCAGATCATCCACCTGCATTCTTCTCACTTCAGTCTGACAGCAAGCGTTCAACAGCTTCATCAGTTTAGTCTCGTCCGGCCTTCAGCTTCTCCTCCACTGTGTGATCCCCCCTCGATCCTCCCATGCAGGGTGGACTCTTAGCCAGGGTTGGGCTGCCTCCCCACTGCTCAGGAGTCTTTGCCTGGATGGCCAACGCATGAACACAGCTGCTCAGCTCCACCTTCAAAGCCTCATTGACCAGACGGTGGCGCTGTATCAAAGGCAGGCCTTCAAACTGGGAACTGACAACCAGCACACGGAAATGGGATTCCGATCCCGGTGGCACAGCGTGCATGTGGCTTTCGTTGTGTACCTCTATGTGGTC
Organism: Aulostomus chinensis; assembly: GCF_037954235.1. Lineage (NCBI taxonomy): Eukaryota > Metazoa > Chordata > Actinopteri > Syngnathiformes > Aulostomidae > Aulostomus > Aulostomus chinensis. The sequence continues at coordinate 4,827,092 of NC_141330.1, read as the reverse complement.
TGGGTTGAGCGAATCAGTCAGTTTGGTCCTGATGGCCCTCTCAACAGGCCGGCTGGCATCTGAGTCCATATGGGGTCTGAAATGGGCCAGCGGCCGGGTTAAGGTGAGACTGCTGGAGACGGGCCGAGAGCAGCGCAGTACAGCGGGCAACATCAGAGGCTGTGGCAGGAGACCACCTAGAAGATGGAAATAGAGGGGGGTCTGATGTTAAGACACTCATGTATGGCGGATTAAAGTGCTCCAAAAGTACCTTTGAAAAATAAATACTTGTCCCATTCATTAGTTCTCCAAGTCATGTGACCCTGCGACTCCAAAGAAATGGCAGCTACTAGTAAACAGGGAAATAATGCACACCTATTTTTAAATAACCTGATGTGTGTCTTACTTTGTTGTCCAGTCTAGTAATAATATCAGTGACTGATCTGGAGTCAGCAGAGCACATGACATTGAAGTCATGAACAAGAAGGATTCATTTTGAATCAGTGTTTCTAAGAGAAGACAGTAAGTTCGTGTTAAACGAGGTGTGTCCTTATAACCACTCTTGTAATGATACCTGGTATTGCTTGAAGGAAACTACTGCAAGAAAACAACAATAATTTCTATTCAAACTGTTATGTAAAGCAAATGAAGGACATATTAGCAAACAAAAGAAGTGTGGGACATGAGGCAAACATAGCAGATCTTTATGTTTCAACAAATCAGCACAAAGGTTTTTATTTCTTCTTCTTCTCCCTTTTTTTAATTCATGCCTCTGAGGAATTCAAGCTATGATTAATTGATGGTCCCCAAGTGTTAGGCCTGCTGTTATGAAACTGTTCGATGGTTCGTTAACCATCCTCTGACGGCCAAAGCTGGATGACACCAAGCCGAAGAAGCCGGTAGATCCAAACTAGACGAAGTGGAATTTTGAACACCACAAATGAAGTGAATCGCGGTGGAATTACAGTAAGTAGCCAAGCGGGCGCCTGCTAGCATTAGCCGTTAGCTTTCCTGTAAACAGCCCCCTCACAGTCTTATAGAGCACCTTTGTAAAGTGTGTTTTCACTGTCAGCTCCGGATGAATACAACAGCCAGGTGTGTCACACAGTAGTAGACTGAAATGACAGCTAACACAGCAAATAAAATGAATTTAGCCACTCACCTTGCAACCCAAAACACCGACAGTCAAATTAGTAGCGTCACTACCGTTAAGCAACGAATACCGGAAGTCCCTCTACACACAGCTGGGTTGTGTAGTTTTTAAGCCCCGTTGATGCACGTCTCTCATGACCGTAATCCACAAAATTTAAAGACACTCAAAACATGACAAAGTTTATCTTTGTAATTTTTTTTTTTATTCTTCATGATTCTTTGTTGTCCATTGTGATTCTAAAGGGTCGGTTGCACCACAAAGTGCAAAACCAACCAGCCAACAAAAATTAACAACGAGAAAATAAGAAAAAAATCTCACACACCTTGAAACGGAACTAATGTTGTCACATTTATGCTAACTATGATTCATAACCGGTATTTAACATTGATGTATTTACTTATATTTCATTCTCATTTACAAAATACACAAAATCAAAGACAACATACAGCATTGTCCATTTACGCTTCTTTTTTTCTTGAACTTTTTTTTTTAATATTTATGGTACCACAAACAGTTTCTATACTTACAGACAATCAACTACAGCACAGTACAATGACAAAGGTGATAAACTCTTTGTTACATTTAATTAATGGCAATGCAATCTTATTGACAAAAGCCTCGTGACTTAGGGTTTTAAGAGAGTACATATGAATGGTAGCTTTTAAGTCCTGTGTCATTAAGCCAACAGTCAGCATTGAAGGGGCCAGCATATATTGTAATGTGCTCCGATTCCTGATAGCTTCAGCGGCAAGAATAGAGACCCCAAACACTTATTGCTTTGTTAACTTTTTGCACTCACAATTGACTGTTGCTCAGGCAACAAGTTATTATACAAAAAAACCCTGTAACATAAGCTAAGATATGCATCTACAAGAGACGATCTTCACTTGGACGGAGCCTGAACGGAGTCACTGAGACAGTTTCGTGTTTTTAACAGCATTCCATGTTGAACAAATACAACAGTTATCTTGACATCGTTGTTCTTCATTTCATGGGTGATACAGGACAACAAACAGATAATAGGACTGTTGACTCTTAGCTTTTATATATGTACAGATAATGTGCGTTTTTATTCTATCAATGTGCTTTTAAGAGGGCAAAATTTTGCTTTCTGGCATTGAGGCCTTTATTTAAGAACAGCTGGAATCTTTAAATCCAGCTCTTGATTATCACCTTGTTTCTCAGCTACTAGATATCACACGGCTGAAGACTCACTGCAACAGTCTAGGGGTAAAAAGAGCTATCTCATTAGTTACATTATAATTATTTTTATTTACATATATTCATATCTATAACAGAGATTTGATGGTGTAATGTGTAAACTCAGGTCATACAAAATATTTGGCAATAATTAATGAGATAATGATACTCATGGCACACTCGTAGGTCAAATATCAAATCGGATTTGTGAGAGACGATGAAGGTGAAATGTAAAGTCATATTCTTGGCCATGCTGAAGCTCGAAGGTCCTATGTTCACAATTGCACTCATTTTCAATATCTTGTCATTCGGTGGGTTTTGGTCTTTGTGCTCTTGCTAAATGCTCACCCTGTTCGTCGCTAAACTTCTAGCAAGGCTGCATCAGGGTGTGTCTAGAAGACTGTGCAGGTACTATGTGTACACTTAGTGCAATGGGCTGTCTATTTATTCTTGAGTCTACATATGGCTGCTATCCTACAAAATGGCAGTTCGGACAAAAGAGTTTATTTCAATCTGACATGTCAATGTTTGTTTTGCTTTAGCCATGTAATTGTGAACATATCACTCTCGATCGGGGGAATGTGGTGATATTTTTTTGCCAATACTCTGTGCTATTACCAGTGTAGGATATATGACAATCAGCCCTTGGCAGTGAGTTCTCTACAGTGAATCTCATGTTGATACTAGCTACATCTGTATAATAATAATAATGATAATGCACAAATACACATCAGTGCATTCCATATTCATACCCTCATTAGCAGTATAATAAACCTTGTTGTTCAACATGTTATGCCCCCAAGGACATCGAAAAGCGGGAAAATCTAAAATAGAACTCTGCTGTGCTCTGCCCCAGTATTTTTTTTTTTATTATTATTTTTATTTTACTTTGGGTGCAAGTTTTTCCAACAATGTACACTGAATAATTACCCTACTCAAGGTGAGCTAGAATTTCCAGATTTTTATAAATCTAGAGCGGGGGGGGGGGGGGGGGGCAACTACTTAGGGAAAAAATATTTTTTGTCAAATGTGAAATGGTAGAAGATGGCAAAGAAAATAATCAATATTGCACAAAGGGTCAATATTGCACTAAAAAGCACACTCACATGAATATAAACATTCAGTTCACACAAATAATTATTTAAAGTCATGTCTTAGACAAATAAAACAATGTGTGTCTGCACTTTAACCCACTGGTATCACTTCATATCAAGGTGCTCGCATTAAGCATTAATTAATCAATAATAAGACCTTTATAAGTCTTTAGTAGATGTCCATTAATGTTTATATGACTGTTTAAGAGTTGCTAACAGCCCCAGAAACAGGTTCATCGTAAAATTGTGAAATATAAGACGATCTTAAATAATAAATAATTGATAAATCTGTGCTTAGCTTTTTTTGTTGCTTGTCAAGATTCATTAATATTTCGTTATGTGTTCATAAGCGGTGATATTATATCTCTTGAGAGTCTTATTACAGATTAATTAATGCTTATTACAAGCACTTCAATATAAAGTGTTACCCTTTTTTTCATCCTTTTGATTGCCTGCTTTTCCTTCACATGTCGTAGTATGAGTTATGCTCATAAAGAAGATTAACCAACATCTGTTAGCAGCAGAATAAATACACTGTGCTATCTTAAGTGGGTGACAAACATAAAATATTAAGTCAGACTAATTGGTAAGGACATGCAACATGTCCAGAATGCTCTTTATACGCTATAGTTCCTGATTTTCATACATTTACATACATACTTTTTGACATGCGTAATACCCTCAAACACATTTCTAGGGGACAAACATACCGTAAGAGGCGAGGCGCTAAAAAGGCATTTGTTACAAAGGGATATACACTTATGATTGAAAAACAATGAGAGTGTGAGATTTTAAACATTTTCATACAGTCAGGAAAATGTTTTGGACATTCACACTAACAAAATGGTTGTGCTTTAGATGTACATTTTAACAAATGGCAATTATGACAGTACAAAGTTTCCCCTTGGCATGAGAAACGTAACTATTTGAATGCTCTAGCGAAGTGATCGGAAACAATGATTTTTAAAGGGTAGGAGGGGCTCAGTTTATCGGCATATTCCACCTGTCACAAAAACAAACCTGGAATGTTCTATCATCTATAAAATGGCAGTTAGTCCTGACACCAACACAAGACCTCAAGAGATACATAATGAGGATGTGAAAGCAAAGAGAGACAGTGTCTTGGTTGTACCCTGCGAAGTCAAAAATGCTCCAAAACAAGGCAGAAGATGTTGCATTTTTGATCCAACAATGGTACTCAAGACTCGACGGGTGAGTTTGCTCGGAAGAATGGAGGTGACTACGGAGAACTCAGCAACAATGGCTAGTGATCATTTCTGTTAGTCAATTTGCATGGCTCACCATCAAGAGCCCCCATCCCCCGACCTCCAACCCCTTGTGTATGTACATGAATTGGGGTTACTGAATCTAAACATGTATCCCAGGAAATTATACTTCACACTCACTGAACAATAACTCATTATTTCCTCAACACCAGATAGAAGCAGTGGCGTGACCTAAGGGTTCACTACCGCTCCACTAAACATTATAGCATGAAGGGAAACAACTAATCACCAATCCCAAATATTTACAGCTCAGCAGATCTGAGTGGCTCTTCTGCAGTGTGCACAAACTTATCGTGGGAGGGGGGTTAGAGGGTAGAAATTGAGGGGCTCTTGAGCTGTTCATTCACAGTGTGGCAAAAAAAAGAAAAACCTCTTCTGCCGCCTGGAAAATTTGTCGGCTCCATGTTATTGCAGCACCTGACCCCTCGTTTCTGGTAGTTTGAGGGCCAGGAAACTGCCTGCTGCCAGCGCCCCCGAGGCAAAGAGGATGGGCACAGCCTTGGTGATGCCCACGAACGAGGTGAAAATGCTGATGCCTAACACAGCCGCTAATTTACACAGCGCGTTGAGAAAACCAAATGCTGTAGTTCTGGAAAAAGAGAGGGAACAGACATAAGATAGAGAATCATACTTTCAGAGAAATGTGTACCACTTGTAGCTGTCAATCAACCGGGTTTGCAAAAGATTTTAACATGACAGGAGACACACATCGGAAGTCCAAAGCAAGCAGTTACAAACAGGCTTTGCTTCCTGTCTGTAAGACTGAACTGAGGGCTAAAAAAGTCCTTTAGAGTGTAAGCATCAATTATTCATCAGGCCCATTGTTCATCAATTTACTGTAGATGCCCAAATAACTCAATGACCACTAGGAGGAGCTAGATCTCTTCAAATCAAAATTCAAACCTTTTGTACTGAATTCTGAACAAATCTTAGGATAGCCCTCACAATTGTTTATATTCTATTTGTTAAAAATCAAAGCAGGATTCAAATAAACTGTATATATAACTGTGCAACTGTATAACTCTGAATATTCAGGTAGAAACAGAAAAGAAAATGAAAATGCCGACCCTGTTAAAGCCGTTGGGTGGCAACAAGAAAGCTACTAACACTACCAATGATTTCACCCTGCAATGTCATCCATTCCTGCAAGCTAACCAATCATCGTGCAGCAACGTTCATGACATTTTAACACGTCATTCAGGACCACTGACCCCGCCTTCACAGTGTCAAGGAGATTTCGGGGCATGCCTGATGTGCCTACCTCTTGTCCGAAGGGTAAAGCTCGACAGTCAGCACATCCAGGGCATTCCAGGAGGCGATGCTGATTCCCCCAAACAGACAGAGCAAAGCAATCATGGCTGACTCGCTGTTGCCAAAGGAGAGGAAGAAACAGCTGATGCAAGAAATCACGCTGGAGCCCGCTGGAGATACAACAAAGAGGGGAAAAAAAGAGAGAGATTAGAATAGAGTGACGTGGAAGAAATCAGGGAAATCTTGTATAATTCAACAGAAAATGAGTTGACAGTAGTATTTTTGTACTGTGATGTAATAGCACTAGACTGAACATGCGTAGTAAACACAAGTGTAGCCTGGAGTCATCCACAACCACCGACCAAATTATGTAGCTACTGTATTGTGCAAGCAGAAAAAATAATGTGGCTCTGTCCTGCAACGGAGATCCATAGTAAATCACTGCTGCACAACCTTGTTCAAAACATGTTTGCACAAAAGGAAGAAGCTAGAGTGACATCTAAGTCGATCTTTTAGCTAGAGAACATCAAAATTCATAGTGTGGTATCAGAGAAAGAGCAACTGTGGAGTAAACTTTGCCACGATGTCATCTGCAATTGTATTAAACATACCTTTTCTTTTTCAGCACTTAACAAATGTGCCTCGAAAAACCAGCCCATCATTTGGACTCTTATGAAGCCCCGGTTCTCTTCACTGTCATAATTTAGAAATAGAAATATAGAGACTGCAGTGGAGGAGTTGGACACGCCTTCCAGATAACAACATTTACTGCAGTGCTAAACTCCTTAAAACACATTCGGTAGCATGCACCAATTTGAATAATGAGACAGACAGCCTGTTTCAGAATGTCTTGTTTCATTCAGCACCAACGCAACAACTTAAGTTTTTTTTTTCTGAGTTCGTTTACAGAAAATTTCAAGTCATTCAGACTCTTATGTCCTTAAGAAATAACTGAAGTTTTGTTAGATAATTGGTTTCATCAGGTTTCATTGATAAGTGTAAATGCCTATCATCTACAAAACAATGAAAATGTGTGGGGCGTTTCCGTATTCATTTTACCTGAAGCAGCTATGAGGTGGAGAGCATTGGTCCTAGCATAGAACCTTGAGGAACGCCATTACGAAATGAAGATGGATGAATCATCACTAAAATGGCTTTAAGCCATTCCTTTAACGTAAATTTAATGTTCCACTGTTTGTAGTAGGATGTGATGGTCAGTCAAATGTAGCATTCCCCCGTCTGATGGAATTCGAAGTTACAGACTTATTTTCTTATAGAACACTTCGTGCTGGATAATATGTGTCCCTCCATGTGGTCTAGCGCATTTACCTAGCATTCTCAGCCGTCCAATCTTGTCCATGAGCAGCGCAGAGACTATGTTGCCAGGTAACACAGCCAAGGTGCCCAGGAAACTAACAAAGTAGACCATGTAGGCATTGTTCTCATCACCAACGTCACTGAGCAGGCAGCCCTCTTTGTTGTGCAGAAATGTGCTGTTGATAAGTTTGCAGTTGAGCAACCTGTACTTGAAGAGATCTGGGGAGGGGAGGGAGCAGACGCAGTGTCAAAAGAGGAACAACAAGATGTGTCAAGATGATTACTTCCCATCCAGTTGGCACTGGCTAAATACTTTGTCACTATTTGGCAGAGAAGCAACTGTTCGATCCACAAACAACCCACTTGTTGCAGGTGTATTCTATAACAAAGTCAACACTCTCTCACCCTCATCGCTGTAAAGGAGCATATTCATACCATCACCTCACTCATTTACGCATTGCAACACTATGAATTGATAAACTGTGAGAAGTAGCCCTTTAAGCCACTGCATCACAGTAAAGTAAAGCCAAACATGATGTGGACTAAAATGTATTCAATAAGTGGGTTTATTCCCACACTGCTGCACTGTGACAACAAGGTGCCTAAAGTTAAAGCTTAAAGAGATTAAGCCATAATAAGCAAACAAGTTGAACTGGCATTCTAATGAGGAAGTCCTGGCTGGTACTGATAGCAGCCATGAGTGATTGCTTGACATGTGCAGAGACTGCAAACAAAGCCAGAAGAAGGTTTGGTGATGTGGACACAGCTGCTGAATCTATATTGGACAATATCTTTTTTACTAAAGTGAAAAACACTACATTTCTTATTCTGTATGTAAGATCCTTTGTGTCATTTGACTGGGGAATATTGCACAGTTCGAAATGACACACAGCTCTGCTATTTCAATGCGGGCAAAAGTGGAAGACTCCCTCTGGGTTGCTAGGAGACATGTAACATCTGCAATGCTGCATTTGGTGAAGTGCCAGTCAGTTGGTGGAGGGGGGGGGGGGGGTAATTGAGCCATTTTGACAAACAGTTTGAATTCATTTCGCTGTTTTTCTGCATATCAGGAGCAGAAGGAACTATTCTCCCATCCATCCATCCATCCATCCATTTTCTCCATCCATTAAGGGTAGCGGGGGGTGGGGGGGTGGGGGGGGACTGAAGCCTAACCTAGCTGACATTGGCCGAGAGGCAGGGACCCCCCTGGATAGATTACCAAGAACTAGTGTCACTGGAAACAAATTCTCATCCTTCATCTGATAAATAAAAACATCTGTCCAGGTCATATGTGAGCTCTACTTTTATGTGTTGGAAATGTTTGAATCTTTTCTGTGGAATAAGATCCACTTTCACAGCTTGCTTTCAAACATGATGAGTGTGTATGCCTCCTACCTGTGTTATAAAAGAGGGTGGCAATGAAGGTGCAGTTCTTGAAGAAGGTGTTGCTGGAGGTGATGTCCTCAAAGTAACACTCCTCAAACAACGAGTCCTCAAACACCATAGATTTCATTTTCAGGTTCATAAACCTGGACGCAATTACACCAAGAACAGGCAGGAAACAGATAAGGGAGGGAGGGAGGGTAGAGGAAAAAATACAGTAAGGAAGATGCAAGTGAAAGATGGCAGTACATGTCTTTCATCACAAGGGTGGAAAACGTCGAGCTGTCGGAGTCTCTATTTTAATACTGTTTGAATTGAAGTAACCCACATTAGACGTCGAGCTCACGCAAAAAGCAAAAGTCAAAGGACACAACAAAGACATGCTTGTTAAACAGAACATTTATGCTGGATCACAGCCTCGTTTATATTCTTGATGTGGTTTGCTGTCGAGTTGACCACCTCAATGTGTTTACACTGCGGGAATAAATCCTCCAACGGGGTGTTGGAGCGATGGAATATCTAAAAACTGTTGACCTACCCTCGGAGCAGAGAGCAGATTTAAAATGAGTTAGAGCTCATTTACCGGGGCAAATCTAATGAGGGGAAGCTCACTTGTCATTGAAGTATTCTCCCTGACGATGGACCTGGTTTTCCAGGGTGAAGTTAAACGTGACATGTTCCACTTTCTCCTTGACGAACACCTTGGTGCGTGAGGAGTACTCCTGCTTCTGCAGGTACTTGATCATATCGGGGAACCACACTGTCAGACCGTAGTAGCTGGAGGAATGAGGGAGACAGAACATGAGAGCGCCGCAATGGCTAAAAGACAAATCTAAGAGAGACGGTGGGAATAGACTTTTATTTAAGAAAAAAAATACAATGGCACAATGCGCTTACACCACACATAATATTAAATACTGAAGTTCCAATGAAATCGCCAGTTTTTCGATGAAGCTTTCATTTTAAAGTGATCCATCATGAGGCGCCATGCAGCCAACAGTGAGGCAAAAACCTGCCATTTCAAACCTATCCTGAAATTGGTTGCCAGGCAACCAGCAGAGGCCCCAGGAAGCCACTGTGAGCAGACGATAAATAGTCTGCTGCGTCAACCCCCGTGAAATGGCTAATCATTGTTTGCACACCCCCTTATTTCGTCTGACAAAACAAACTTGATATCGTCTGTTAATTAAACCTTGGGAGGTGGTGGCAGGTAGATTCTGAAGCTGCTGACCAGTGTCAGACATGTTGTTCCCTCTTTATTCCTGAGTTTGTGTTAAAGTAAATGTTGAACCAGTGTTGAAGTGTCCTTGAGCAAGATACTGAACCCCTTAACTGCTGCTGATGCAAGTTGACATCCACACGTGTCTGAGTGTACATGAGTGTAATCGTTATAAACATACACATGTTTATATTGTATTCCCTTTCTGGCATTATTATCTGGGTCCCTGAGCTGTTGTTATTGTGAAAAGCTGTTTCTGGTGGCGTTACTCATCTAGAATTATGAGCCTGACATGTGCAGCCTGGCCATTTGGAAAACAAATGCTGTTCTGACAACCAGCAGTGTTATTTTTAGCTTTCAAATAAACGGCTTTTGCTGGTTCTTTAATAAAAAGCAGTGATTAATTCACATGATAAAACCTTATGCAGCACACAGTTGTTCATGCCCGCCTTACCTGAAGGACATGGAGAACCACACAGCCATCATCATGTAAGTGGTGCGACGATACTCGGGAGAGAAAACAGTCAGGAAATTACTCCAAACCTGAGCGATAACACACAAACACAAAGGAGAGACAGAGAAAAAATAGTAAATATATGAAGGTGAATCAAATCAAAAGTAAACAAACACACGTTGTCTCTCTACTGGAGGCGAGAAACAAACATCATGTTCCAGAATCCCTCACCAGGCAAAGAGCGAGCAGCACACAAACTGAGACAAACCTCATTTTGTGCCACTTAAACACACAGCATCCACACAGGGGGAAAACAACAACAACAACAGAAATATTAACTCAACGCTGAGCTAATGGTTTGCTAACATCCACAGACGTAGAAGTTGGCTTCTGTTTCACCGAAACGTTTGTTGCCCCTGCAGGGTTCATCACCTGATGGAAAAGCGTGGTGAGCTTTAGTCTCCACTTCTCGTGCCAGGCGGTGCCGTCGCCCATGTTCACCAGCTCATCCATCTGCTTCACCGTTTTGATGGTGGTCACCTGGAAACAGCACAGACAATCAATGTGATTCACATTCAGTCACTCGATTTAATGAGGGTGAATTCTGTTTTTCTTCAACGTTCTTTGCCAATACTTTAAAAATAAGGTCATATTTTAATTGCAATACAAAGCATATATATATATATATATATATATATATATATATATATATATATATAATATATAATATATATTATATAATATAATATATAAAATATATTATATATTTAATGAGGGTGAATTCTGTTTTTCTTCAACGTTCTTTGCCAATACTTTAAAAATAAGGTCATATTTTAATTGCAATACAAAGCATATATATATATATATATATATATATATATATATATATATATATATAGAATACAATGAAAAAAATCTAATCACATAAATAAAAAAAAAACTAATTATTACAATAAAACAAAAAAAATTCAAATATTTGATTCCAATACTACTGATTCTAAGAACAGATCATATTCCTTCTGTATTATTAAAGGTTAATGAATGGATGAGGAACAGGCAGGTAAAGCAAGTAAAACAGATGAGGCAATAAACACACACCTTCTCACGAGTAATGCGATGACGAAGTGCACCTGATCAGTTAAATGTATGTAGAATACCTTTTTTTATTTCGCCATATTTTATCTAGATATAAAAGGAACCTGGAAGCTTGCTCCCAGCATATGCAGATTATTGTCTTTTCAATAAAATCTGTTTTTAATTGTTAATATGCAAATTTATGCAGCACAGACCTCAAAACCAGCTGCACTGCACACACTTACACACACACACACACACACACACACACACACACACACACACACACACATATATACATATTGATGGTGTTATATCCTGCACACATGCAATGCAGTTGTGTTAGGACACAATTCTCACGCATGACTTACAGAGAAGACCCTTTCTGGATAACCCTTTGCCCTCATGTTGGTGTCATGAACCTGCTTCAGAATCATCCAGGCCTCATCGTGTTTGCCATTCTGAGAGGAAAAACAAGTCATTTACATACCAGTCAGCTCTCATTATGCTGTAGCGCCAAGTAAAAATTAGAAACGGCATGAAGCCAGAGAAGAAACCAACAGGGAGCGTGATCGTGAAGCAGCACTGTAAGGCCAAAGTTTTATTCAGTATCTCAAAGAGGAGTGCAGCTTCAACTCACCTAATTCCTTTAAGAATTTAAAAATATAAACGCTTTTAAAATATTGACTTTTGTTATATCTCTGTAATGTTATGGTCTAGATTTATGAAGCCATTTAAAATGTAGCAATATGGAAATGTATATCCTGCCCCCGGATTTATACATTTATTTATTCATTCATTTAAATATTCTGTAAAAGTGTGTAAGCAGCATTTCCAGTCCACCTTTCGCAGAAGTGTTCTGCTTCTGAGGCTATTCATGCGGTTCCAGTAGTCAAATGTATTCCAATTATACTTCCACAAGGTCTAAATGTAGCCGATGCTGACAGGCTGACCTCCAGGTAGAAGCGGGGGCTCTCAGGCATGGTGGTGAGGGCAGAGATGGCCGCCACAGAGGGGAAGGCACACACCAACACAAAGACACGCCAGCTGTGGAACTGGTAGGCCGAACCCATCTGGAAACTCCAGCCTACACATGGAAAGAGAGGGGAGGTCATTGAGGAATCATCAGCTATGATGCAGAGAGTTTTTAGGAGTTTGTAAAAGGGCGTTTTGTATTGTTTTGCTGTTATTAATCGTCTGTCTCCGTTAGCCTCCAGCAACGACTACGGAGCTCGCATTTTCTGGATTCATGATTCACCGAGAATTCACGCAGAGGGGAAAAAAATCTTCATGAATTCAAGAAATCGAAAGGTCAGTAATTAACAAAGAAAATCGCAAGTTTTGGATGAAGTATGATTTTAATTTTGCTTTCCCACACTGAATTTATTTGCATATCCTTTTCATTCAGCTGTTTTTTAAATTTTTTTTTTATAAAGAGTAATATTTTTGTCAAGTTGACGTGATCTAAGTTCATGTAATATGCATTTTAAAAATACTGGTAAATATTCAAAAGAAAAATTAATGACTTAAAAAGAAGATTGATTCCATTTAAGATATCAAGTAGCCATTTAACCTCCATTAGTCTTTGTCGAGTCATACGTATGAAAAATATTCTTAGTTGCATTTATGTGCCACTGGAGCACAACGAGGCCAAAGCTCCACAGGAACTACACTCTTATCAAGTGGATGACAATGTTTAGTCAGGCACTGTCAGACATAACTTGAACAGACACTTCTGGAGTCCAACGTAGGTAAGTGAATGAAACTGCTGTCCAGAGCAGTCCTGGTGATGCTGAACCTTATTACAGTGGCTGCTGGAGCATATTACACCAGCCTGTCTGTTTTTCTCACCATAGTGTGGGATGATGGCCCAGGCCATGGCAGAGGCATAGATACCACCAATCATCCAGAACATGCAGAGCCAGCTCAGATGCTCTCCCCTCTTCTCCTGGGCCAGGAACTCCGAATAATAGGAAAACACAATGGGGATGGAGCCGCCGATTCTGTAGAAAGAGCAAGGCGGGGATGAAAAATAGTGAGCCACTGTAGCACCAAGGAACTGCAGCTGTAACACAGGGCTGTGCCTCTACTCAGAAAACCTGGTGTTACAGCCTGTTTAACAACCTTCCTCCAGAGCTGCTGAAAGAAGATGGCCGCATGTGGTCGATGTGGTCTGAGGGATTGGATTTCAGTGTGCGCTCGTGTAAACGGGGGTGTCAATCACAACGCCTGATGTTTTGTGACATCAGAAATGCACATCTATCAGTAATTGTCAATTATTATGCACTGTGATGTAAAAATTAAATGAAAATATAGTAATGGCACTTGTCAGCAACCTCTGTTTTTAAGAGACAAAAACACCACGTTGCATGTTTCACTCAACATCACCAAAGATTCAAAAATATAAACTAATGTTAAGCACAAACCATTCTTTTAGGCGTCAAACCCCCCACTGACTTTGAGACAAGAGAACCGCACCCTCAACAATGTCATCTTACTTCTGTGTTTTAAGACTCACTCCCTCACTGCTCTATTCAGGCCGCTGGCATCAGGAACCTCCTTTCAGTCACATCCCCAAAGCTTTTCAACATCAGTGAAGAGCGAAGCATAAATCAGGTGGTAAACAGATGCAGTCATGCTAAGTGAGCTTTTCCTTGTTTCTCACAACAGGGGCAGAAGTACAAACTTTCTGGTACTTAATGCTCCCTATTGATTTGGAACGTGTTGAAAGCCCTTGCATGATCAGACTACCAACAAACTGTAGCTTCAAGTGCCAGTGGACGCTGCTGCTTGAAAGACTCTAAAAAGCACAACCCGACATTCATCGCAGCAGGCAGAGGCTCCCATTAAATGGCATTTAATGCGTTCCTTTCTCGTCCGCCCCCTGATGAGGGGGGCACGTTCGGCTTGTTTAGTTAACTGATAGACCGCAGAGGTTGTGACTGTCTCATTCCCAGTTCTGCTGCTCTGCCTGCGTGACTCATTTCTCTCCTTACCCCACACCAGAGGCCAGGCGGCAGAAAAGGAACGAGCTGTAGCCCTGGACGAAAGACGAGAAGAAGGCAAACACGCTGTTGATGGAGAGGGAGATGAGGAGGGTCTGTCGTCGGCCGATCCGGTCAGCCAGCCCTCCCCACACGAAGGCTCCGACCATCATCCCCAGGTATACAATCAGACCTGAAGAGAAGAGAGAGAAAGAAAAACAAGGAGAAAAGAGGGAAGAAGGTGAATAAGGGCGATGGGAAAATAACAGTGGCGGAATGTGTTGAGAGGAGAAAATGAGGATTGGTGGGAAATCAATTATTATTCAGTTGCTCTTACTTCAAGCCCTCACTGCCACTCCAATTGTGGTCAACCTGCAGAGTAACTCAAGTAAACTGGCAGATGTTGACAGGTGACGTATTTTTGCAAAGGCAGGAGAGAAATACGGCAAAACATCTGAATTGTGTACCACCGCGGTTGAGGAGAAGAGGGATCCCACCTTTGTATTAAGGATGCTTTCAAATACTAGAATTAACGGATGACATAGACAATGAAAGCAAAAAAAAAGAGGTTTAGAACCATGAAAGTGTTGCATAACAAACAGCATTTCATTTCGAAATGCAAGCTTCTTTTTTTTTTATTGATTCTGGTAAAGATTTATGGCTGCAAAGTATCTTGCAACAAGGACGTAGTTTCAGATCACATCAGAGACACATCAGTAGCTCTTTAGCAACCACATACATTTTCAGAAAGATCTGCTGATGCGTGTTGCAGTCAGAGGTGCTTGAAATGAATTACGATGAATTCAAAGGCATTTTTTTATAATGTGGCACCGTGTTCTGAATCGTGGTAACAGCATCGGGCATCAGCAATGAGAAGTTGACCCTGATATTGAAAACTAAGACGGTAATCTTAATATACACATGAGCCTTTTACCTCCCTCTGATATTGCAGCAACAGTTGAGCTCTACAGTAACAACGCGGGGAAGAGGGGAGCCACTTTTACTGACTAGTCAGGAAAATCATGTTGAGACCGAGAAAAAAGCAAGCCTGAGTGTACCAATAAAACAACTTATTTTACAGTTAAAAAGATAGAATATCAATAATCATGATCCAAACAAGCACAGAATAAGTCAGAAAATGTGGCCGCCAGGAGGCAGATGAGCTGGTAACAGACACAGCACCTTTAACAGCCCAGTCTTGAGATCGGAGGTGCGAACATGACTCACATCACAGTCACCTACCCAAGCCAGCCTCTCTCACTTTCTCCCTCCGTCTGCTCACACACACACACACACACACACACACACACACACACACACACACACACACACACACACACACACACACACACACAACCAGTTGCTTGCTTGCAATTGCTGCCTTATTGACATCCTGCCAGCAGTCTTCACGCTCCCCAAGCCGGCAGCGGCACAAGTTATTGGTGAGATTACTCTGAATTAATGAGGTGGGTGAGGTTGAAGTAAGTACAATGTCGTTAGACCCGACTCGAGGTCCAGCTGATCTGGCGTCCATGCAGTTGTCAGCTGGTGTTAACGAAGTTACTCTCAAACTCCATGACGACATTTTGGACAAGAAGTCCAAAAACTGTTAAAAAATAAAGTTTGAACATCTACAGTTTCCATGACAGTTGAGCCAATGTCATCTGTTGATGAAAATGTGTGAATGTGTTCATTCGTTTGAGATTTTGAGAACAGGTGATTCAAAATTGTCTTGCTCTTTCCAAGGTGAAGAAAGAAAGATAAAGGTTGATTTAATGATAGGTTTGTAATCTGAAGCCTAATGTCTACCAGTACTAAAAGGCAAGGAAATGGACTTGAAATCCCCCGCATATCAATGAATCCCAAAATTGAAAAATGAATATAATGACTAAAGATTTGTGCTCCCGAACCCAACCTTATGTCCACCCTCTGTCGCCCACATCCCAAGTCACGACTGGCCCATATTTGGGCCGCGTCTGGCCCACACTGCGCTCGTGCCAACGCTGTAAACGAGATGCAATTCCCCAAAGCGTCTCAGATTAGCCCCAAATGTGCCCTCAGTCTGGGTACTTTATGAAGCACATCACAGTGTGCTTTGTTATGAGGGCCACCTTGCTGCGCATCAGCAACACTGGCAGCGTTGAGGGTTCAGATGTTGTGTTTCCGCAAAATGTAAATCACATCACAGGGGTGCGTTTTGCAACGATTATGAAAGTCATTTATGCAGGAAGTCAAAATAAGAAGCTCACATAGGCTGTCAGCAGATCTGCTGGATCAGCCATGATAATCCACCACACTGGAGCCATCATCATGGGATCATTAAGTTTGGTGAAGATGAGCAAGAATTACCGGCCTTTTACTGGGAAGAAAGCCAGCAAGGTGGTACTGAAGACAAACGTTCCCTTTTTGAAGTGTAAGTCTTTCAGTCTAGTCATACCCCTTTGTGCCCCAATGAACCGTAATAGCACAAAGATCTCCCGGGATGTCAGAACTCCTCCCCTTCAAACTTTCACTTCAGCCTGTTTGCATATTTGTGTTTCAACACCGCAGTGCTGAATGGGGGAGAAGGTGACTGACTGTATCCATGAGTCGGTGTGGTTCCATGATCTCAGGGCTTGTGTGTTTGCACGAGTACGTCTGTGTACCATACCAGCCCCCAAGAAAGCGTGTGTGTTTCTGTGTTTTGTGTAAATATTTGTATGTTCTTATGTAATATACATATATACTTCCTGGATGTGAACTTGAATGCTCCTACATGGATTCCACCCTCGCATGGCGGAGAGAAAGCTGAGCCACAACAGTTCAATCAAGTTCATGATGATGACGGGGCTCAATAATCATCGCCGCAATGCAGCATCAACAGGACGCACTGACGGATGGATGCTAGACAACCACAATGACCACCTGCAGACCCGTTATCGATCTTCTATCACCCTCTCAAGAATGGCAGTCATCACTATCCCACCCTCCTCTGCCGTCACCTTCAGCTGCTACATTTCTCGGAGAACAGCTAGAATTCATTAACAGCTGCATCTGGCTGGAGGACAAATGACGTGCCAGTTTATCTCGGCCCATCTGAGGGGCAAATAAATTGATTGTGAGTGAAATCTAATTGCAGAGCTTGACTGAAAGCCAGATCTTCCAGATAGCTCATCATTATTCAAGGGATGTGGCCGTTTGTGACGCTACATAAACGCCACTAGGATCATGACAGAGGCTCAAAGTGACTGGTGATCTTTTTTTTTTTGGTGGAAGCGTATTTGGCGGGAAACAGTTTTTGTAAATCCTAATCAAAATTCTAATAATCAGAATACCAGTCGTAGTTATGAACCCTCTCCCTCAGCTCTCTATAGCTGTTTTCAGCAACTGTGCTTGTAAAGCCACTGAGACTTTAGCAGCAGTAAGCCGCCAACTTGATTCTCATTTTATATTAAATTCATTTCTCAGAGATTTTCTCATTTGACTTCTGTAATGACATTTCTGTTTAAATATGTTCCTACCTTTTGATATGAGACGATTCAGTGAGGCCCATATGGTTTTTAATAACCCAAAAATGACAGTTTTAGCCTCATATTTATTTACTACGACCTCCAATTAAAAGCTCGACCCAACAGTCTGGTCTAGATCCTGCAACATCTTTAATAATTCATGCAATATTATGAGAGAGCGTAAAAATGCTTTGAGAGAGCGGGGACTAAATGAATCGGCTATTACAGAGGAGAGATGAGCGGGAGAACGAGTGAAAGGAAAGGAGGAACAGGGGGATTGAAACAGCTGAACGTTTCTGCACTTTAGAGAGGAAGCGGGGGAGGGGAGGATGGAGAGCAAAGAGAGAGTGCAGAAAAAAAAAAGAAAGAGAAAAGGGGAGGGTAGGACAGTGGTACGTCTACGCTGAGACAGAGCTCCCAACGGCTCCAGGGTAGAGTGAGTGTGCGTGTGTGTGTGTGTGTGTTTAACATGTGAAGATGTGTGTCCTCCTGCAGGGCTGTGTGTCGTGTACATGGGTGAGGGAGGGGGGCAGGGCAGGAGGCCACTATTAATAGCCGGTTCTCCCCTTTCTGCAAGAGCGCACGGGGCTTTTTGAATGAGCGGTGGCCGCCGCTCTTCAGGACTGGAGGAAAACACAGTCTCCCTTCAGCTGACCCATCAAAGCTCAAACAAATGAAGGCTATAATCAGGTGACAGCGGCCAACCTACCCCAGTGACTGTGGTACATCAGCTGATTAACACACGTTTAAAGGATGAAAATGAACACTGTCAACTCAGTGTGACACATGGACGTCATCCTTAAATGCACCTTTAGCTTTGTGGCATCACACATTTTAAATATGTCATTTCTAATCAAATATATACTGCTGACAAGTTATTCCAAGCCGGTGGGCGTGGCCACATCCGCAAACACACATCTCCTTTGGAAATGTTGTGAATGTTTTGTCGATGAATGAAAGATTTCCTTCATTTTATTTAAATCTTCGAATTCACGGTTTCATGTATGAAGCTCTTTACACTTGTGTTTTTGTGTGCTGGAAAATGACATCAGCAGCGCAGCGGGGATCCAGACAGATGGCTCAGCACCACGAGAGTAGAGATGTGTTGCCACATCTCCTGGGAACGTGTTGCTGAAATAGAGACGTTTCCAGGTGAAGTACATATTCAACAGATATCGGTTTGCCTGAAAATCTGAATCAGAAGTTTTGAATGACGTAGCTTTTGAAAGCTTGGTGTTCGTTTAAGAAGAGGCTGAGTGAAGAGGCTCCAGACAAGTTTCCTAGGACACATCTATGTATGGAGAGTCAGGTACGTGGCCTCGACGGGGGCTTTATAAACCACTTAGCGTGTTAGATCCTGGTTGTTGTACTATTATTAGTCGCGTGAGTCACCTGAGGCCAAGTGTGGACAACCATTGTTATCACAGCACTAATGAGTGGTCCTGGCTGAAAGTAGCATCAGTGACCTCACGGAGACTGAACACCTGGGACTCCTCTGCAGTCAGAAATGGGGCACAACGTTAGGTCAGGTAGGCCAGGCTCAGCTAGCATCCCTGCTATATCAGCTGACCATCAGCTGCTCCAAGCCAGCACACTTCAGTTTGTGACCAATTGTCTCCTTCCATGTATTCAGTTGGCTCAGCCGATTTCCTTTCACGGTCTCCATCACAAATTTCTTTCGAGCCGCTTCATTCAAGCTGCTTGAGCGTGCCTACATGTCCTGCTTCCTCTGTGCGCCGTCTCCCACCTCCACCCCAGCTCCAGCTTTATATTCTTTATCTGACTTAAACGTCACGTCACGTGATCGTACTTTAAAAATAGTCAGGTGGAAATAAGCTCCTCCCATGTCAGTGACATCATACCATTCAGCAGTTCCTTGATTCTGACTTCAAAGTGTTCCTGTTCAAAAGAGATCAGAACTACAGAGGGTTTGCCTTGGATAGGTGCTTTAGGCTGATCTTACACAGATCTGAGTTGATGACTGGTTCTCTCATCTGTCACCCACATATTTATTTCCAGATGCAGCTGAATACTAGCCTTCTACGATACTCATTTCCTCCTAAAATATCCATGTTAAACAATCGATGGATAATTATATCTAGGAGGCTGGTTTTCGTACCATTCCCTCCACCAGCATCACCCACAGGGGACAGTAAATCAAACAGACACGGGTAGTTCTCCGCTCTTCTCTTCATCTCTTCTGTCTCCCCTCATCCTTGATCTGAGCCCTTGATCCATGTTCGTTAAAGGGCCAAAGAGACTTTCTGGGACACAGAAGTTCCTCTCAGCTTCAGGAAAACCTGTGCAATAGTTTTCTCAAAAAGGAAGCTAATGAGGAATAGTTGAAATGATCAGAGCCAGAGTGTGCAGCTTAAATGTCCGCAGGAATGATGTACGTCTGCAGGTATGGATGGAAATATTACAGTCCCATGCCACAGAAAATCAAATGAAAATACCAGCAATCCCTTTTCATCATGGGTGTACAAATAAAGTTCGAGCTCAAGCTGGTGGACAGTGCTGACAAAAAAACAAGAACGTCCATATCAGGGGGCACTTGCAATGGGTGATGGGTGTTTGGATCCCAAGTACTGGACCACGTATCAGAGTTACATGGCTCACCAGTTTACATTCATGCCAGCACTGATATTTCCCTCATCTTAACCAGGTATTTTTGGCTCCTACCTTTGCAGCACAGACAGGTATCAGAGTTCAGCTTGATTCTCATTTACAGCCATCCGTTTCGCTACCATTAACCCAAAAATCTTTTCTTGACCTTCCTCCACTCACTGTTTCCACCAGAACTGCATTTACATCATTAAACACCATTTCAAACTGAAACTGTTGTTTAAAGATGCCGTTATCAGTTTCATAAAGTTTCCTAAACCACACAAAAATTACCTGCTGCCCAGGTCCTTCTTGAGTCAGGGACAAAAGGATTTCTGTCTACCCCGAAAGGTTCCTTTTGACCTTAGCCTTTATTCCCTGTTTTCTACCCAAATGCAAATTGCAACCCTAGCAAGCTTCTCTGGGCTGGGCTGGGCTGGGCCACCCCCAGAGTCATTGGCTGCCTCTTAACAGTGAATCAGCAGGAGAATCATGCTACCCTCTCCCCACGAACAGGCACCCCAAGAGGTGCAACCAAGCTAGAGGCAACACAGGGAATCAACCCAACAACCCCTGTGTTGGTGGACATGTGACCTCAGCACTATTCAAGCATCCTGGCTGACATGAAATTTTAATAGATTTGGTTTCACCACGCTATGTCAAGTGGCTGTTATGGTTGTGGCCATTTCACTTCCAGTACTTCTACAAGATCGAGTGGTATTTCTGTACACCCATGTTTCTAGACCCACATGCAGCAAACCTCTGCTTCATCTTCTCTTTATGACGAACCAACTATGCTGCAGCTGCAAGCTGTGCAGCCTCACAACAAGGGCAAGTCAATGACAACCACTCTGGGCTTCTCCGCTACTCTGTGAAAGTCTCCACTAGCTCAACGCGCAGAAGCATTGCACCATTCCTGATGACTGAAAGCCTCATTTTAATCTTAAGTTTCAAATGTTTGGTGTTGCTGGCATCATGCGGGGAATACTTAATCACTGATACACATCTAAAGCCAACAGAGCAACTTCCAAAATGACAGTAACACTGCTGAAATGAGGAGTGTCGAAGGCCTGTGGATTCCAATCTCTGCATTCTGCTGTAGGAGCATTAACATTCCTGCTGACACCTGCAGACACTCGCTGTCAGACCATGCACATACAGCACACACAAACACACACCCCTGATATGATTCCACCGCAGTCAGGTTAATGTCACTCCTGGCCCCGGTGACGGGAGGGGAAGCATGCGAAGGAGGAGAGGGACGGCAGGGCTTGAGGGAGAGGACGCTAGGAATCATGGGATGCAGAGCGGAGGGAACAAGGAGGCTCTCTAGCATGAGTCAGGCATGTTGTGTAACCAGGGGAGGGGGGAGCATCAGGGAGGGCTGCCCCCCCCCCCCTGCCCCCCCCCCCCCCCCACCACCACCACCACCAGCATGACAAACCCAGCCAGAGACAGAGGAGGGAGGGGGAGATTTAGCTGGTTGCTGCAGTGTCACATTACCTGGAAAATATTCATTTTTAAATCTTCCCTTCATGTCCAAAGTTTCGTCCCTTTTCGCCTTCTTTTCTTCCTTCAGATTTTCTGTCCTGGACGGTTGTATTTCGTGCCGTTAGCTCAGAGTGTTCAGTTAATCGATACGTTATCTCAAAATAACTACACTTGTGACAGCGAGCTGATTAACACATGATGCTGAGAAAGTGGCTGAGATTATGTTGTTCATCAAAAAAAAATTACAAAACAACAGGATGTTTTCTTTTGGTTCCGAGGAAACTTTCTTGTTTTCTGGCAAATTATTTCAAGGAACGCAATTATGAACTTGGGATCTGGAAATAACCTCTCGGTCAGCTTCATCTCTTGTGGGTTTTTTTAAATCTTTTTCTGTCAAAATTACATATTCCAATGTTCCACTTGGATTTTTTCTTTTGTTACTTTTTACAGATAATAATAGTAAGACAGTGTTTGTCCACAGTGCTTTGGATGCTGCTGTTGCTGCTTTGACTAGTTCTGTCAAATTCCTTCTCACACAAACACACACTACAACTGCACACACGCGACAGCTCTCCTTTACATGCACCAATCCTCATCCCGTCCTGTGTGATGAGTGACCATGGTGGTGAAAACCACGCACCACAGAAACTAATTAAAGGCATGGATGCCTGCCAGATGTGAGCATGTGTGTGTTCATTCGTTTTCTTATGAGTTTGTGTTTGCATAACATAATTTTGCTGCATAAATGTATGCTGTGTTATTACCCCCTACATAATCATTAAAACAGTGCAGCTGCCACCCCAAAAGAAAGAGAGGAGAAGAAAATCTAAACGTTCCTACTGCAAGCGACCTCGTGAAAAGAAAAAGGAATCGATCTGAATTGATTTGGCACGTGATGGCAATAGTTACGGTTGTGTAAAGGCCACAACAATCCTCCAGCCAGAGCTAGACTGAGTCCACGATGTGCGCCACTCAATACGCATGCAGCAATGTTCATCATCGTGGTCACAGAACAGCCGAACAGTCAAAATCTGTCACTGTGAATCACCATCTAATTTGTCAACTGTAATCATGGACGTTAGCAAGATTTGCATAAGTTAATTTAGCTCGACAGTAAATTGATCGAATTCTGTCCTCGGTTACTAATGTGGAATAATACTGTATTTATCGTTCAGTGTCAGGAAAACAAAAGTGCAGAACTGAATCAACAGCTGTCTCAGATTGGTTGAGCTCAGCATCACAGGACATTTTGGATTCCTGCTTCACTCCCAAAATTGTTCTCAGCCACAGAATGAATGCACTTCAGCTGATGTAAAATGCAGGGGCCATCTTTGATGAGGTTTTTATTTCCTGAAATATGGCAAGAAAGAAGCCTCTTACTGACTTTACATCGGTTTAACACTTTGAAAACCCCAATGCTGCTGCAGGAACATATCAGTGTGATGAGAAAGAATGGAGATAAACTACAGCTTCGTGCATAATGAATTTTTAAAGGCTGATATAATAAAGATACTTTACCGCAGAAAAAGATGATGGCCTACTTTTCATTTAAACTTTAAACTCAATATCTATTTAAAATCTTCATGAATTATTCATAGTGGTATTTCAATATAGGGGAGAACTATACTCTCAGTTATATACTTTCTTAAGCTTGCTTTTCAAATAAAACCTTAAGGAGAAATAAAATTGCTTTCTAGGTAATTAGTCCAATATTCCAATGACGGCAGACACAGAACTGAAGTAACATCAAACAAGCTACAATCCATAATCTGGTTTTAAACACTGAACGATCTCTGCTTCATAAGATCCTGAACCGTGTCTTCCCAGGACTGGAATCCTGAGAGGAACTCCAATAATTACCATTTACACTGTGTGACTGTGACACCCTTTGTTTCTTTTGTTCCTCTGTTGTTAAATAATACACTCACGAAGCATTAATGACCCCCTTTGGCTAAAGTTAAAGAGGATCCAAAAGTGTTTGATCTCTTTTTTTGAATGGATATTTGCATGGCTGGATTAATTGATGAGGGAGTCAAATGGGAAAGTAAAGGAGCGGGTTAATGGTTTATTTCCCGTACGTCTGAGTGTCGTGTATCCTGGACCGGGAGCTGATAGTGTCGTGTTTATATTTGAGGGGAGAAATATCATCATCATCTTCGTCATATGGGACTCAGATGTCACTTTTTTGTAAAGTCAGCTGTTCCAATGCCCATTTTTTACTTTCATAGAGCGGAGAACTGCTTTCTCACATCTATTGTGCATTGATGGCTGCATTATAACGCTTAACAAAGTCACCTGAACTTAGAAGTTGCTTAGACTTAGACTATCAGGAGCCAGTCACATACAAAGACTGTTGGCTTAGGCAGCGCGGTCGTGTGTAATGCTGACATACTACAATAATCAACCTCATAGTTCTAATAATTTATGAACACAGCTCTCTTGTGCAGGATTCAAATTAATTCAGAATATCTCAGATAATATAATACAATGACATCCCCTTGTTTGGATTCATGGTGCACTCTCCAGCGCAGCCACCTCTTACTACCACAGCTGCGTTCCAACAGTACAGATCGTAAAACACCTTGTGCCATCTATGCACCAGAGCTCTATAGCACTTGTCCACACCAGGTATGAAGGTCCATCCTGAGTGTAAACACATAGTCTATCCTGTACCACATCTCGTCAGCTGCTGTCCTTTATTTGGGTGGAAATATACACGGACAAGTGTGTGAAGAAGAGAGAGAGACAGAGAGAGAGAGAGCGAGAACAGAGCCGTCTGCTTCTGATTAGCACGCCCAGGACGGACCTCAATACTGGGTGTGAACAGGGCCTATGTTTGTTCCTTCATGTCTTCTGTTGGAATTGATGGAAAACTGTTTTCTTGCTATTGCACAAGGTGAAAATATGAAGGTGCCATTCAGCATGTGAATGATCCTCAGGAGAACTCTGGCTCTTGTTCATTGTGCCCTTGCTGGGCACCAACTGACAGATGGCTGTGCTGGTTTGGACTCTGATTAAACATTAGCCCTCAGGGCTGGAAACCATCACCAGTTCTCCGTCCACTCCATAGAGCACAGACACACACAAACACGGACAACGAGCAGGTAAACAACACAAACATAAATGCAGAGTACGGCTATTATTTAAAAAAAAAAAACACAAAAAAACGCCACCTCCACACAACATAAACCATAAAACAGCCGAAGTGAAGCAGAGGACATAGTGTTTGGTTTGGCTGAGGGTTCACTTTAGAATTTCGCTGCTGTTCAGGAGCTGCACAGGCGGTTGAACCTTAAATAGCTGTAGTTCCACTGCCAACACAGCTGTAGAAAAGCAATTACGGGTGGATAAGCTGCAGAGGTAACAGCTACGATCTGACAGAGATAAAATGTGAAGCGTTGGCATAAACTCCCAAGGGAGTCACTGGGTAGGAAATAAACAGATGAAGGGCAAAGAAGAGTGCAGAACAACTGAAAGAAAACAAGCTAAAACATAAAAGACTGAGACGATACTGTATAACACTGTAATATTCAGTATGGAAGAGAATATTTCTTTTTTCCAACTCTCAGTAAAGACATGCTTTACTTTCAGGAGCAATGAATCTTACCTAGCATGCCTTTGTTAGGCTCAGATAAACACATGTCTATCTGTGCACTGGGCAACACGAAGCCAACCACGAAGATCTCCACGCCGTCCGCCATCAGCGCCAGGCCTAAGACAAAGTAGAGAGTCCACTGGAACTTCCCATGGCCGCACTCCTGCAGGATGGTCTCGTACTGCTGGGCCAACTCCTCCTGGTCTTTCCGCCTCTCGCCCTCATAGGCTGACAGATCCCTAAACTGCTGAGCCTGGGCGGCCGTCACCCCGTCCATGGAGCCAGGCTTCCCTGAGTCAGCCCTCGGGATACCCTGGTACTCGCCTTCATAGATCTCATCATCCTCATCATGTCCCTCAGTGGAGTCGCTGTGACCTTCATCATCATTGGCCCGGCTGTCATTGCGGTAATATCCGCCGTCGTTACTTGGCACACCAGCATAGTCGTCATCATCATCTTCCTCCTCAAAGCGTTTATAGGAACGCTTGGTGTACTCATCAGTCATTTTGTCCACGCCTCGCCCCACCTTCTTCCCAACCTGCTTCTTGGCCACTTTGGCAATGTCCTTGGCACCGCGGATGAAGTCTGAGCGGCCGTCCCTGTAGCGTCCATCGTCGTCCATTTTGGATGTGGAGGTGGTGATCAGTTGCTGCTAAGAATCAGAGGTATCAGGAGCGGCCCAAGTACATGAGTGGGCACTGTGGATTCCTGTTGGCTGATGAATTCAGCACCACGGATAGCTCCCTGCTCCACTGCACTTCTGCTTTTGGACTTCGGCCAGCGAGGGCACGGATACCAAATCCTGGAAGAAAAGCAGGGTAAAGGCTTTGTTTTAGCATGATTCATCCCATCGGCAATGCATGTGAGCAGGACACATCCATTTGAAAGAGTCCACATTTAATACAGAAACACAACTTTCCTCCACTACATCTTATTTGGCTCGGCATTAATAGCTGAAGCTGAAGGATGTGACAGCTTTAAGGAGCGGACATCGAAGTCAAGGAGCTCAGTGGTGTCTACTGACTGGACAGCAGTTATGTCATGGCGCTCAGTCTCAGCCCAGCACAAATCACAGCGTGGCATTTACAGTGGCTCACCGCAGAACCACACATAATGAGCCATGCTGCGACACAGACGTTTCTAAATAGCAAGCGTAGCTGCAGCGAGGGGTTGTACAGGTCAGTGTTTACAGACAGAGCTGCCACTGCTGCAGGAGATACATCCATGTTCCAGATGAGGACATTTACTAACGCTAGACATTTATTACCAGGAAGCTTATGTAACACCCGTCTCATGAACCTATGGGGCGGGACCTGGGTTACTCTTATGATATTCCCTTGAATATTTTGCTTAATAACTAAAGTATAGACTGGGTAAATGAAAACCACACACGATAGCCTTTAAATGCAACAACTCTTTTAGTAGAGTTTTTTTTTTTTTTTAGTTCCGAATAAATTAAAAAAAACAAACAAACTATGAAATAATCACTTGGGTTCAGTGACAATAAATGTAACAATTAACAGAAATTTTACCCCTTTTAAATCACTTTAGACACCGTAAATCACTGGTTACTCACACCAGATATCAGGAAACACAAAGCAAGCCAATATTGCAATAAACCCCCACACACACTTTCACACACACACCAACAGTCTGGGAAAAGCTAACCCCAAAACCCCGTTGCAGGCCTGTTTCGTTGCTCGTGTGCGTTGAGGCCTAAAACTCACTGGCCGTTTCGCTCTCCGGAAGCAAAACAAAAGCACGTGCGCTTTAGCAGTTACTCACGGTTACCGACAGCAGTCTATGGCTCCCAACTGGCCGTGGGGAAACCGAAGGGAATGGCGGGAAATGGCGGGAAATGGCGGCTCTCCGTCGATGCCAGCCAAGGCCCACAGTCCGCTCCTAGACGATTCCGTCCGACAGCTCTCGTCCACACCGGCAGGGCGCAAATCCTCCCAACAAGGCACAAAAGTCTATTTTATTAGGTGACTGTCCGTACACCTTAAAATTAAAACTTTCGGCCGCAAAAATAAAATCTCAAGACTTCGACGCGGTTGGGCTAAGTCGCGTCTCTCTGTATCTTTTCTTCTCGAAAAACTCCGACGCGGCGTACTTCGGTAAAGTTGGGAAGATATTGGCAGATTCGAACTTCCGAGATCAATAGCGCGCAATCGAAACGTCATTAAAATACAAACGATACATATATGCTATTGTAGTTGTGCAGACAATGGGCTACAACCGCAGTTCAACCTTCAGGCAGACAGCGAGGCCTCCAACAGTGCACAGTTCAGTGGATCTTTTCATCTGTGTGTCTGTGTTTAAATTTTAGGAGTCCAAAGTGATGAGACTATGATCCACAGCAACGCTGAGACGTAGAGTGAGGGGAGATCTAACAGAAAGCCTAAGTTCTCCGTTTTCCTTTTCACCGGCTTCCAGCGGATGTTTTCCTGGAAACTCTTGTTTTCCCAGCAGATTTTTAGGTTGTGTGATGTTGGTTTGGCAGCAGTCTGTGTCTGCTCAACACCCCCGAGGCAATACAAGCTCTCAAAGACTCCCTCCGTCATGCCTTCCCACTACCTGATAACCTTCCCTCCTCCTTTGTGGTTGTAGCGGATGTTGTTTTCCTGTGATAGCGCAATCATAGCAGATTTGTTGTACTTACAGGTTAAACACACTTAAACGAGCACCAGTCATTGCTGACACCAGTTTGCCGTTCACGGCTCTTACCCAGTTGAACACATCCCCTCTGTAGTGCCTGATATCAATGAAATGTATTATTGATGTATTGTTTTATTGATAACTACAGAGCTGAAGTTATGATGTCATGCTGGAGCTCGCCTCTCTCATTTAGCCTCTTATACATCTGCCTGAAAACAAGGAACCCGGCAGTTCTCTAGATTATTTTTTTTGAGCGTACAACAAAATAAAACTGCCATTTGAGCTTTGTCCCGTATGCTTTGGCATTTTTGGTTTCTGTGTGGTTAGTCTGCTAGCAGGATTATGTTAAAACTATTGAGCCGATTAAAGGGGACGGGCCATGGCTTTGTTAGCAGTGCATCTCTAAAATAAACGGATGAATTTTGAGTCAATTTGGTGGAAAGATAGATAATTGCAAACAATAGGAGGCCTTCTGGATCACACTGTCGACCTTGGATCAGATTGTTTTGTGAATTTGCCTCTTTTCTTGCTAAAGTTATATGGAGACATGTTATTTTAAACTGTGTTTTCAGTGTGCCATGATCATTTGTTTCAGTCTGTTCGGTGCAGTTTGTCTTTGTGTCAGCAGATTTACACAAAACCCTGAATACATCACCTCGCTGTCTGCAGTGACTTCTTCAGCATTGTGTGTAAGATTTATGCACCACAATGTCAAACTATTCAAATAAACCTTTTTTTAATTTTCATTTTGAGGGGAACAACAAATATTACACTCACTGAGGTAGAAGCGTTCCCCAGAGCCTGCAGGATTCCGCAGTACGTTCAGCCAGTGTTTGCTATCGCGTTGTTGGGCTGAACGTTCTCTCTCTGTCATGCTGAGCTGCTGCTGCTCTCGTTAAAGAGACTGTTGGATGCTGCTAGAATAACTTCAGGGTCGGCTCCAGCGGCAGTCCACCCCCAGAGACGTGCTCTCCGGGGGCACGTCATCTCTGCGTTGTCTCTAGAGCACATACATGCTAGAGATGTTGTTGTTGCAGAAGAGATGCACACCATCTCATCTCAGAGACGTTTGCGTGTCAGGACCAGGGTGGTGTTTGTCTCACCTCGTTTCCTTGTGACGTCTCATCACATAATTGTGTGGAAATGGGACTTTTTCATCTCAGATTTGTCTCATGCTAGGCATTTTTGTTGGCTTGATGGGCTGATAGATTTAGTGGAAAAAGAAATAGACAAATGGAGTAGAGAAGAGAATTATTTTTATAGATTTTTTTTCACTCCCTCTTTAACTGGCAACCCTTCAAATTTATCCTACTGGACAAGCGTAACAAAGCAGTGTGGTGAACCTCGGTGCTCCTTGGGTACAATAATGAGCATCGAAAATCTTAATTGTGAATATTTTGATGAAATTAGTCACATCAAAGCAATGTATTTGCATAATATGTAGTGTACAGGTTCTAAATGAGGCCCGGTAATAGTAGCGAGTAGCTTTTGTTCATTTTTAAAGGAATAGTGGAATATTTGGGAAATGTGCTTATTTTGGTTTTTTGGTTTTCACCCTGACAGAGCCAAGGCTCACTGTTTCATCGTTTTCCATAGAATACTCTCTGTGAATCAAATTACATGATGAGCTTTTCCTAACACGCCAAATAGCTACTAAAACACAGATGCTAATGATCTCCTCCCGCTGTGTTTGTTTTGCCCTCGGCTCGTGCTCGCAGCCTTCTCCGTAGGACAAGATGTTCTCTTCAGCGGGGCACATGAGGGCAGTGTCACAGTGATGGAAGTGTCAAGGAAAAAAAGGCCCCGTGGTCTGCTGATTATCGACTCCTCTGATGAAATGATGAAGGATAGTGTGAGAGAGACTGGAAGATGGGTGGGAGAATAACACAGTATGGAAGGGTAGAACATGTGAGGTCGGAGTTGAAATAATTGGAGCAACACAATGAGAGTGGATAATGCAAAGCCAACATTTGCAGCATGTGCTTCATTGGTTTTGACAGATAAAATTGGCAGTGTTCTGCCTTCTTAATTGGAGGAAATAACTGTTAGAAAATTGCCCGTCCTTCCAAGGGCCAGACAAGAAGGAAGATGCCCTAGGACAGTGTTTCCCAACCAGGGGTACGCGTACCCCTAGGGGTACGTGAGCACATTGCAGGGGGTACGTGGAAAAATTAAGAATTTATTTCCACGATAATAAAAAATATTCTTAGTCATTTCATAAGTCCGTCAATAAAATGGTACGTGTGCGCTATGACTTGTTTCCCTGGGGAGACAATAACTTGTGGCACAGCCATACCAAAATCAAACAGCTGGAACCTGTTTACCTGCAGGTAAACATGGATAAATGGCTGAAACGTCCAGTTGCTGCGGATCCAGGAGGGGGAAAAGAGCCCGCTGACAAACGCAAGAAAGATTCCAAACCTAAACCAAGGCAGTATAGTGAAAACTATATTTTATATGGATTCACTTCGACGTCTGCGGACCCACCGCAGCCTCAGTGCTACTTTTGCGGTGAAGTCCTGGCAAATAACTCCATGAATAATAACAATATAATAATAATATATTAGTATTAATAATACAGTATTAATAATACAAACGTTTACTATAATATTGTTTCTTTTACTGCCTTGAAGGCAACATAATTTTATGTTTAATTTGAGTTAAATAAGAAGATAATGCCTGAATATTAAATGTTCAGTTTAAGAAGATGAAATAAAATGACTTGCGTTGAATATTCAGTTGTGTTATGTTCTACTTTTGGAGAATCATGAACACGTATGAGTGAAGGGGTACTCATGGTGTGACAAAAAGGCTCAAGGGGTACACAAGGCAAAAAAGGTTGGGAACCACTGCCCTAGGAGACCCACAGAGACCTGCCTACTAGTTAGCTTAGCCTAATGGACGGCGTTGGATGGGGAGGGTTAGCATACCCCCATCAAAAGGATGATCATTGAACAGTGTCATGGAGAAAGGGTATTAGGTGATGTTTGATAGAGGCATGCGAAAACTCCCCACTGGCTTTTATTCATTCAGCTGTGGAAATAAGATCACTAGTGCACATGCAGAGGAGGGAACGGTGTCTATCTTCCTGTCTGGCTCTGGGGAGGGTGGTGAGTTCGCGTACTTCCCAAAGAGTCGGCATGTTTCTTTAATAATTTGTTAAATCCCACTCCTGAAATGTTTCTCTAGACCACTTGGAAGTAATATTCTAGTTTTAAGTGTAGCACGTGCTAACGTAACGGGTGTATCTGTATTTCAATAACAATGTAATGTATGAGTTCATAATTCATGGAAGGTTCATTGTGTATTGGTGTATTGAAAAAGCATAAATATGGTTAAAATACGATTTTAAAAAAAGAGTTAAAAAATCTAAAAGAGATATGTGTTAAAAAGGTATAAGTTCATGTCATGTCAGATAAAAGAAGAAAGAGTTAAGTTCAACTGAGACAGATTTTTTTTTTGTATTATTTCTGTAAGTGTAATTACGTGATGTTATGTATGCGATATCACTTGTTTAAGAGGTGCTTTGCTGTGATTGACTTAGGTGCAAAGTTCAGAGACTCTGGCCAATAGCGTGAGCAGTTTGGCGTGAGTGGGCGGGCTCTAGACGGTGTTGATTTGCCGAAGAAGTAGAAGAAAGGAGAAGAGCGTTTGGGACGCGAGCTAGCCAAACTGCATCTGAGATTTGTCCACGGAAAAGAGACCGAGGGACGCGAGCTAGCAAAGCCGCGTACTTCGGTAAAGTTGGAAAGATATTGGCAGATTCGAATAAACCGCGGACCCGACTGTGACCTCGCTCTATCAGTAAATTTGTAACCCGTGGTAACATATTGGACGTCTCATCTATATTTCTGCGATAGGAAGTCACGATTTGCGTTTTGTCACAACCTTCACAGCAGGACAGGGTAGAGGTCCATTTAAACGCAGGGACGAGGCCCATTTCTACACGATCAGCTCTGACGGGAGGCTCGTGTGTGACCCTCCTATGTATATCCAGCATTTATACGTATAGTTACTGCACAGCTGCGATGAAAATATCATTCCTATCAAGCCCACAGAGACGATTATATACATCACCAGTAATAAAACTATGCAGCTGGCCATTGGTGAAGGCCAACACTTTTCCTAAGTAATGAGAAATGGATAAGCTGACATTGAAAACTGTGAAATGATGTACTTTTGCAAACTGCTTCATCCAATTGAGTGTAAATTGATAATAAATTAACAGTCCAGTAGAGGACTGAGCAAAACCAAGGCCGCTGTTTCAAAGACTTGATTATGTAATCCCATTTTCTTCTAGTGAGCAGAGAAGACGCCCGAGGGATGGTAAGTATAGCCTCTCACACACACACACACACACACACAGAAGCATCACGAACACGTTAGCTGGTTAAAAGTATGCTAACAAAAGATGACAAGCACAAACAGGAAGTAAATGCTTGAAAACCAACTGTATGATCGAGGTGAGTCGCCAGGCCCTCATGTTTCTGATCGTGTGAAGCAACAGTGCAACGTAGAACAGAAGCTTAACAAATTAAGTTTTGGAACCCAGGCTGCACCGATGGGGTGTTTTTTCCTGCTGGTATCCTTTTTTTTTTTTTTTTTTAAACAGTTTCTTGTGTTTAGTTGCAAAATACAGCATTGCTACGTGACATGAAATTAGCCAGATGATGAAGATACAGTAGATCTGTTCTGAACACGGCTCCCAGACCCCCATCATGTCCCGTGGAAGCGATGAACGCGTCCCTCTTGATTCTGAGTTTCGTGTTGTTGTCATGGATTTTTCAGGTGGGACTCTTGAATTTTCAAATCTATATTTCTCATCAATCTGTCTGTATGGAAAGATGTGGGTTCCCCTTTTGTGTCTACTTGCTTTGCTTCCTGTCTTTGTCAGTTTCCCGCCTGTCTGTTTGATCACCTGTGTCTCGTTAGGTCATCAGTCCTCATCAGTCACAGTCCTGCTACCTCTCATCCAATCAGATTCGTTTGCTGGCTCGGTCGGGACTGTTAACTGTTAAGATTTAATAGGTTTGTTTTGTTGACTCAGTCAATGTTTTAATTCCTGTCTTGTTTATTAGAGTTTATTTTAGCTTACAATTAAACACACCTGACAACAATGGAACCGGTCCAATACTGAGTGAGCGCTGAATGCTTGCTCCCGTTAAAGGGTGCATGTTGCAGTAAATGCGATGTAAATGTAAAACAACTGTCTTCTTTGAACAAGTTCTCCTTCGATATTGGACCAATTCCAAAAAAAAAGAAAATCATCTCCATACAAATTCTAGATGCATAAAAAAAATGTGAAAATATGTTCAAGATTTCTGATAAGGAACTTCGTCTGGTGTCCTCGGTCTTAACTTTCTTAGGCCTCGTCTCTGTACTTCACCTGTAAGGTTAAGAGCTGATCGGCCCCCCGGGTCTTGACCTGAGTCTGAGATGAACCTGCTGTTTGCTCCGTAATCCACAAATACTTTGATTTCTATATAAAGTATAAAACTTCCAGTTTCTAAGTACTGCCAATGAGCGCGTGCCAGCATGACCAAATGGTGTTTTCAGGTTAGCCAACTCATTCACATTTGTTCACAGCAGCACCGAACCTGAAGTGTAATGAGATGGATAAGTACTCTTTGTGGTTTTGAATATTTATACTGTGGCACATCAACTCCATGTATACACCACTTCTGTAGATACAATCTGAGAGAACCACGATGCAGCAGTCTCGCAAAACCGCAAACGTGCACAAAGAGGATAAAAGTCAAAATGCATTTTGTAATTTAGGTTAACGGAGCTGAAGTAACTGATCGACACAGAGTCGTGATCATTCTGCTTCAACTTATATCTCATGCCTGTATTTAATAGAAATGAACAAGAAACAGCCCAGTGACTGAGAAGAATACAGAAACAATTGTTCTACTCGTGCAACTCAGTATCATTGGTGTTATTTTGAGCTTTAAGCCGCATTGGTCTGCTAAATGGTCTCAGTCTTTAGTCGAGCAGCGCTCTGGGAATATAACATTTCATTAGTTCAGTAGGAAGGCTGCTAATACCGGCCCACACCTCAACTATTATCTTTCAGGGGAGCGCTGGAGATCTCAGCTGCCACGGTTCTAACCACATTAGCCAGGCGAGGACGTGCATCACACCGCAATTCACCGCTGTCGCCAATGGCCTCGAGCATTTAAACATGACATTTTACTGCACAGTGAAAATAAGACAGTAAAGACCGTCTGCTAAGACTGAGCACCGCAAAACAGATTTTTCCCTTCACTCTGGCCTGTGCATTCTGAATTTAGTGGAGGTACAAGACCCATTTAGCTGTAGATGTTTTTTTGGCAGAGAAAAGTGGTTGCATGCTCAGGGAAGATGGATGAGGAGGAGGAAGGAACCACTCAGTAGTTCAGAGGCATCACCATGACTGTCACTGGAAATATACTCTTAATAAACTGGCTTTGATGAAATCGCACACAGAGCGCCGTATATTTTCTTCACAGCAAGACAAAGATGTTGCTTTTCTTCTGCTTTCTCTCTTCCCCGATGCTCAAAAAGGACGGAGGGAAACATGTAAAATATGACTGAACACTCCGTTCATCGCAAACCTCACTTACTTACTGTCTGTTACGCTGCCAACATGTGAGGTGGCAACAAAACAGCTTTTTCGGCAAGATGGTGGCAAGCATTGGTGCAGCAGCTCTTAGCTCTCCAGTTTTGCACCCATCAGGATTAAAACTCCTACTTTGACTGCAGTTATTTGCAATATAATTTAGAAATATGAAATCAGCACGAGGACTGAAAACAATCCAACCATCTCGACTGCATGGCTACATCCAGGTGAAACGGCCTATCGCATGTTTCTGGTGATGTCACTGCCGTTCTGCGAGAACTTGTGAATTTCTCGCGTTATGTTTGCACTTGCTCACAGCTGGGGAGCAGCGGTGCAAGCTGAAGAGTTTGAAATCCGGATCAAACGGGGTAAATGCATTCATTAAATGTTGCATCCAATTAACAGCCCTTCGTTTGCTGCCAGGATGAGTCATTCCCATCTCCAAATATAACCAGAGCTGCCATCAGCATGCAGTTTAGTACACCTTCATAGATACACTCGTGCATAAACTGGCAGTATATCAATGCGTGATGCGAAAATAAAGCTGCGGGATGAATATATTTTATGATCTAATCTTCATCGCAGCAAATTGATGATCCAGTATGTGAACTGAAATTATTTCATGATGGAAAAATAAAAATCCATTTATTGCTTTGAATTATTAAACCTGACAACAGAAATTCAGAAAAGGACAAAGAACAAAAAGGAGATTAGAATGAAAACTCTGCGTCTCACAACTGTGGATCGCGTGTTGTCACTCTCGTCTTCTCTCCGATTTCCACACTAAATTCAGTCTTGATGCTCATTTGACTGCACAGACACTGCAATTAGCCAGTGTGACAGAGATGGACATGAGCGAGTGAGTGTGTGAGTGTGTGTGTGTGTGTGGGGGGGGGGGGGGGGGTAATGATTCGGTCATTGGTGAATCCTGAGAGCTGCAGATGGCTCGTGATGTCATGCAGAGCTTAATTCATTTCTCTTGACATCTATGATTTCTTGCTATGACGCATGCAGACAATTTTCTCGTCTGATTGATTGTCCCCACGCTCTGCTCAGCCCTGATCAAGACAGCACGTTGATGGGGGGGGGGCTATGTGGACTGAATAAAATTTCCTAAAAAACAACATGTCCTTTTGGTCATAAAATGAGCAGTTAATAAGGAGGCAGTTATTTCAGAATAGACGTCTTCTCGTCGTTCCTTAGCAACACGAAGTGCCAGGATCATCACGGTGAGAGATGAAGTCGTGGTCGGCGTCCTTTCTGAAGTCAGCAGAAGTTGAGCATCGCAGCTGAACGAGTAACTTTCGTCTCAGCTCCTTCTACCATCATTCTAACCTCCATGATGACCTTTGACCTGGTTCATCAACCGGTTTCAGCCCCTACTCCACCACCACCTGCACTTAATGAAGACGCTACTCATCAATAAAGTCTAACGGCCCGGATCTTTCCATTACAACCCTCAATAAACTTTATCCTACATTCAAATCCATCACTACTGAAGTGGCTTTTAGTGCAGATTCACGTGTTTCACTGTTTTAGGGGCCATCATTGTCTTCCCAATCACCACCATAGAAGAAGAGTTAAGATGCATATTTATGGTACTCCTCACAACCGATAACACTCCTGAGTTAACCAGACATCATATAAACCCTGACAGTATTTATGCTCAGTCCAGTGGAGGGCCACAGATATCTCAGCCAGTTCTCATGAGCGCACTGCATTATGGGTAGGGTCGGCACGGCCCACGCGCCTACTCTCTTTGAAGATTTCACCCACAAGTCAACAAACTCCTACGCTCGTAATAAAGCCCACTGTCTTCTCCCATGATGAGCTCAGATCCGATTCAGCTTGAGTCCTTTTGATATCGGCAGGCGGAGGGCTTTCCCTCCGGAGCGTCAGTAAATCTACAGAAAACAACCTGAAATGGAGGAGGACACACAACAGGAAATGATCTGTTTAAAACGCAACGACCCCTTCAGTCCAGCTCACCAAAGTTTCAACAACCACATCTGGAGTATCTTTTCAACGCGAGGAACATTTTCCAAGAATATCCTTTGGGAACCAGAGGAAAGTGCCTGTGAATATATTGCCATTAAACATCATTCATTCATATGTATTTTAAATTCATTTCATTTAAAAGGGACATCTTCGTCAAGCAACAATTGGAGCTAAGTTAACTAGATTATTTCCATACGTGTATCGGAAGTTCATATGCACCAGTCTAATTTCACTTATAATAATGTATATAGTCATATTACTCATAATACATTTTCTATAGTTCCGTTTTTTATATTGGTTCGTGCTGCATTCAGGACAACTTGGAAATTGGGAAAAAAAAAGAGCTCTGGGTTGGGTAAAATGAATTGAACGATGTCTAACTCGAAAAAAATTAAGATCAGAATTTCTTTTCAGGTCTTCGATTTCTCCAACTTGATGTGATTTACACCATGAAAGAACCCCCTGATCGGGAGTGTGTCCTCTTCTTTTGTTCTCTGACCTGACATCATGTGTGTCGGGATACCTGAGCTGTCTTGAACGCAGCGTATTATCTGAGAGGTACATCGCGAGTCTGAGGGGTGAAAGATTAAATCAATTTATCCTCAGACGCCGATAAAATCAACTCCGGAATAAAGTCAGTGAAATATCCTCTGCTAGACTGATTTGACAGCAGGCAGAGGTGGAAAATATGAAATTCATTTGAAGTGCAGGCACACACATCCTGGCTATCACTGCGCTTCTGCTCACTCTGTTTTTCAGCCATCCAGCAACATTTTTCATCTCCTCATCTATCATTTTTCAGCTACCGTGGTCTGAGCATCCTGCCGAGGCTATGAAGCAGCCATCAATTATTCATGTCTTGTTTTCTGGCCAAGGACAGAGGTGCCAGAGAAGACCTGTCCCTCATCAGTGATGTATTGGAGTGATAAAAACCTCAGCTAGCGGCGGAGGCCCATACGGTCCTTGCTGATGTGCACCTACCGCAGTGTGACATCTGAAAAGAGTCGCACAGGAAGTGACTATTTTATTCTCCTGGTGACAGGCGGGCAGGCCGAGGAGAGGAGGGAGGGTGTGATGACTGGTTCTCATTGGCTCCCTGGGTCAAAGCTCCCCCCTGATGCTGGGCTACAGATGCACAAGTCCCCTTTGGGAGAATTTGCAGCCTAACATGAGTCATGTCATTGTTCCCCTGCTTGTGCGCTCCTGCATGCACCGTAACCCTGGTGGCACCAAGGCGGCTAGCAACACCGTGTCAAAATCAGTGACGTCAGCTCTCTGCATCCATTTTGGCAGTGCTCAGTGCAAAATGGACTAATGAAGAGGAGTCAGACTGAGGGCAGTGTAAAACCTGCAGCGCGGTTGATAAAACACCAGGAAGCAGCTGTGAGCACAACGGCAGCTCAGATGGACGCAATTTTCCTGGATTGGACTCATTAGCATTCACCAGGAGTGTACCAGCCTGTGATGAGCAGAAAACGAAACATCAAAATGTTTTCTCTATAACTGAAAGTGCATCTAAGAAAACGACCTTCTGAGAATCAACCGTGTATAAATGTGACGCAGATAAAATTCATAGATCTGAAATGTGACAAACTCGTTATTGATGCGGGGGGAAAAATAATGAAAAACTGCTTCTTTATCAAGACCACTAGAGAGTGTTGGGCTGTGTGTGGGCTACAGGTTGATGTGTTTTCACCGCATCAGTTTAGAGCATTCGGGTGCTAATATTTCCTGATTAATTTTGCAGACTGTATAAACATGGTGGTCATACCTTGTGGGTCAGAAATTTGAAGCTAACCTGTGTCATCTGGATTATGAATACTATTTATACTTCCATTAGTTTTTTCTGACCGACAGCGTCTTCTCCAAACATCTCTCAACACCAGGCTAATGCTACTAAAATGCCTTCAACTGCCTTTTTTTTCTAATGGCCAGCAGGGGGCGACTAGTTATATAGAGAGCGCAAATTATTTGAAGTTTAAGAGAAAAGGACCCTTACTCTCCACTGACTTATCACCCCAATAATCATTTCATTACCTAATCACCAGTATAAAGTATTCTTCAATCCAGATTAGTGTATTCTGTAAATTATGGTCCCATTTAGTAAAAAAAACAACAACAACAATATAGCAGGTTATGATTTAAGGCCAGGCTATGAGGTCACTTCCACTAAGGGCTGAATCAGGATAGCAACACTATGCCTCACCTCTATCCTTTGGTCCAACTATGGCTGCCTCTCGTTACAAAAATTCAAGATGGCTGTCCAAAAATGCCAAACTTTGAGGCTATGAAACTCCACAAACCCCAAGCTGAGGCTGAGGCTGTGGATTTGAGGGTGTAAGGTAAGGATATTAAGGGATTGATAAAAATCCTTCAATAGAAAGAAAATCAGCTTTCATCGAGATGGCTTCACTGTGTTACTTTGGGGAGGAGATGGGCTGAACAAAATCCTGTCTATGAACCACAGTGTGAACCAATTTACAGACTGATCCGTTCAGAAAATGTTGAGATATGTGCGCCAAAGAGAACTCTGACACTGGCATAGTTAAAGTATAAAAGGGCCATGAAGAGGTAAAGAAAAGTTATCACGCTGTCAATTTTCAATGAAGAGCTTTGTAGTTATTAAAAACACAGCCGCACCTCTTTGTGTCTTCATGGAGGAAGACATTCCTCTCAGACGCCCAAGAAAATGCCGCAGGGATTATACTTGGAGATTACAAAACTGCTGTAGGCCAAACTCATGCTGCAGATGTAGTTTCCTCTGCACTCTGCTGCATCTCCTCTCTCTCAATGAACAGCGAGGGGAATGTTTACTTATGGTGATGTAAATTAAATTGATGTCACTACTGTGCACCTAACCGATATTGTTCTCGCAGTGGAGGGGAGCAGCATAGCCTAGAGTAGAGGAGATCCTAATTTCCACCAGACGCGGCTGTGCTGCGTTAAAACCTGGCAGCTGATCGCAACCATTCTAGACGACGCTAACAAACACAGACAAAGCTCGTTGGTTCCTTCAAATGATGGCTTGTACAAGCCAGACCTGGTCTATCTGATCGTTTTTGTATGAATGAATTCAAGCCAAGTTGTTCCTCTAGAGGCGATAGTGAGTCGCAGTAATCAGAGAGCTGCACTTAAACTCATAGAACATGGAGTTATGGTATGGAAGTTACAATTTACGGCACTAGTTTCTCCAAGCGCCGCACCTGACTGATCTGGAGTGTGAAGCAACAGCCCTTTAATAGCCACAGACTTGCTGGAGTTTCAAGCCCCTAGGCTCAGTCGTACGTCATGGACTTACAGCTGCCAGGTACACAACTGCCATGTTTAAGAGGTTAAAGACTAGAGACGTGAGCCCTAAATGATGCGCTGGTGCCAATCGATTTATTGTGACACACTGATTGAAGGCTGATTGTAGTTCTACTGTTTTAAACCATTTCCAGATAAACTACAAACAAGATTCCTCTTTCAGACAACATGGTTCCAGCCTTCATCGTCTGCAGACTTTTAAAAGAAACCACGCTGGAGGACAGCGCACAGTTTACTTTGAATACAGCCTTGAATACGCCGCATGTTCAGCTGACCTGCTGTGACTGACGTCAGAACAGCTTTAGCTCAATGTCCCTTTTATTAGTGATTAATTATGTTATTGATCTCCATTAGTGCACAAAGCAGATGCACTCATCTTCCCACAGCAAAGACACAAAAGCCCTGTCACTCGCCAAAGGAGAGTCGGAAGAGACCCTCTGTTGTGTTTAGTCAAGGTGATCTTCAGCAACATGAGGAGCCAAACTAACTAATTGCTGATCTTGACAGCGCCCAGATGGGTTAGTAAAGGTGGTTCGCTGTGCTCCACTGAAGCTAAAGCCTGTTTGGTTTTATCTGCTATGTTAATGGATCCGACACCACTGCGTAGCTCGCAGCCATGGCAAAGGCGAGTTGTAACTTGTGACAAGGCTAATCTCCGCGGACAGAGCCGAGCGCAGCCCAATCAGCAGGGGTAGCCAGCAGAAAATGAGAACACCAAACAGAGCAGCTCCCTTAACTCCTGCAGGGTTAAGAAGAGCTGCTGTGTGTTCAGCAGTGTGAACGGTCCTTCAGAAACAGGGAGGTCTGCCTCACCTGCAACATAGACATCAGACAAAGAGCGTTAAATGGCCTTAAGGGATTTCTCTTTCATTTTGATATTGATAAAGTTGGTGGGGTTTTTTTTTCAGTAAGCCACAGATGAGAAAATCGTAAATACATTTTAGACACAAACCACCTACAGTTAGAGGATATCTTGCACTTACAGCTGCGTTTGTTAGTTGCTAAACATCTGCATGGTCAAATTAACTATCCTTATCATTTCAGCTTCATGTCTTGTAGTTTGACCAGCAGACAAACTGCTAGCGATCATCTCGGGCCTGCCATGCTCGCTTAAGCAACACTTCATTGTTTTTTGACACTTAGATGTCCTGATCCATCTCAAATTTGGTCAGAAACACCTTTTAACAACTTGGTGGAGCAGAATTTAAGTCATAATCATAGCGCTAGCTCGTGGTTACGGCATCAAACATCATTTGATTTACTCAAAATTCAACTGCTGTCTTCACATGATGTATCGCGACTTAACTGTGTATCTAGTGGACACAGGAAGTGATCTCTACAGCTCATTGAACACATGAGTCTGCTCCTTAATGTCACATCCAAATATTACCAGGTTTCACATCCCTCTCACG
This sequence comes from Aulostomus chinensis, assembly GCF_037954235.1. Classification (NCBI taxonomy): domain Eukaryota; kingdom Metazoa; phylum Chordata; class Actinopteri; order Syngnathiformes; family Aulostomidae; genus Aulostomus; species Aulostomus chinensis. Next base: position 4,785,545 of record NC_141330.1, on the reverse strand, counting down.
CGCTGGAACAGCCACACACTGCGACACGTGTGGCGTGTGACAGGTTTGGCTCACCTTGGTGGAGGTATGTGCTGTCTCGCTGCCCTCTAGTTGATCAAAGGTGTGGGGTTCAAGTACCCCTGGTATTTGGCGGTTAGAGTGGGTGCTAAGATCTCTACCCGTGCACCAAAGGAAGCACCTGAGTGTGAGTGTGCAAAGGCTCCGCCTGCAGCACAACAATGCACCGATGTAGCAAATGACCTTATTGCCAATATACAAACCAACACTGAACCGACAATGCAGACAAAGATGTGAACGAGAGTAAAATGCTGAAGTCTGTTGACCCTGCAACGCCAACGCCGGGTGACTGTCACCCACACGATTCCTGTCATGTGACTTTCATTATGTTGCTGCTGCCTGAGTTGCGTGGGTCCTCGGGGGCTTAAGGCTGCTCACTGACGTCATTGATTGTATCTCCCACAGTTGCCAGTGATGCAGGAAGGCTGCACCTTCACCAGGCGGGGCTCACATGTCCCAGGAATGGGTGGACCTCAGAGCAAGTTCACGACTCCATTACTTTTGTTAACCTGCTTTTTCAATAATTTTGGAGCTTTTTTATTGGATGCCCCATGGTACTTTTTTTCATTTTATGTGACATCGCATGTTGGGAAATTAAAGAAAAGTAATTCTATTTGGCATACAGTGTTTTACTTTGATATATTTTGATGGAGAGGAATATTATATCATGTAAAGTATATGTTACGTTAGTGATGGTGTTTCACATTGAAACTGAGTGTTCTAGGGTTAGGAATCCAGAAAAAAGCTCTCTGTTGAACCAATGAGGGCCTGACCGGTCAATAAACGTTAGAAACTATTTTGGCCATTTTAAATAAAGATATTCACTCTTGGCATTCAAACATGTCTCCCCTGGCAGCTGCGAGCCTCCTCAAACAGCTCTGTCACGCATGTAGACGGTCGTGCTGCAGCTTCATACAGAGACCAGAGCTGGATGAGTTCCATGGATACTCGTAGAGGGCTGTCATGGAGCTTCGCCCTCATGTGGGTTCCTCATAGCTCAGAGACTGAGCTGCGATGATGGCTGCCACTGGAGCGACACGTCAGAATGCAAAAGTTAGAACGCATCCAGACAACGACAGGATCTCATACGCAGAAATCCACCTTCAGACGAGCTTTCTTCGCGTTCACCATATCAGGGCAAAGTCATTCCAGCAACCCTGAACCACCGCAGAGAGGAGAGGAGCGCTCATCACTCCGACACGTTCTCCCTGCTGGGTTTCTACAAGGTCATTTTGGCGCACGACGCAGGACAGGACACCCCAGCTACACCGACACGTCTCATCCAGCCTCTCATCTCTTCTAACTAAACAAAGCCGAATAAGAAATACAACTTTTTTTTTAACCATCATCATCATTATTATTATCTGAGAACAGACGGAGCACATATACGACCGCGTAATGAGGAGAAACGCAGACGGCGAAGAGGACAAGGACGTCAGCGGTGCCAGAGCAAATGAAACTGGATTGACCAGATAGGAAACAATGTTCTGTTTCACGATATTAAAACATAACCTTCAAACCTCCCCGCAACCTCCGCGGAGGAGACCTGGGACTGAGGATTTCACGCGCACGCAAAAGAGGCGCATCTCGCTTAAATCCGCAACCGGTTATAATGTTTCTTCCACGTAATTACCAATATTACCTGACCCATAATCCGAATATTACCTAGATTATGTTTGGTAGAGGTTTAAGGGTTGCGCATCACAGGCCTAACTAGTGATTCCAAACTGTCGTCTTGCTCAACATGATCGGTTTCACAGCGGAGTAAATGTGAGTGCGCGTAAAAAAAGGAAAAATAAATACGGTAATTAAGGACAGATGTGTCTTTTCTTACCTTCAGGAGGGAAAATCAAGCTGTGCTGTTGCTCTTGTGCAGGGACTCACCCCGGGTACTTTAGGCAAAAAGGTCCAGCGAGCCCCCGTGATGTTCACTGACGTAGTAGCAGAGAGCTACACCCTCCTCCTCCTTCTCCCCCTCCCCCCTCCTCCCCCTTCACCTACTACACAGCATCCTTCTTGGATGGAGACACCGCCCCCTCCTCCTCCTCCTCTCCCATCCCTCATCAGCAGACACCATCCTCACATCAACTCGAGAGGGAGGGGGGTTCATGGTTTGTATGGAACCAGGATCGGTACCAGGTGATCCGATTCAGCCTCTGGGGAGTCTGACTAGTCAAAAGGTCACCGTTTGCATCTGAGGCGCGTGCACGTACGCAGGCGGAACGCACGCGCGCGCTTCGCGTGCACGCTTCATCGAGCGCGTCTCCGTGTCGCCGTCATCTGCTTCATATGCTCCGAATGGGTTGGTGCAGTGAACCGTGCTAGACGTGCCTCTCGCTGCACGTGCTCGGGCTCGTGCCTCTAATTGGCCATGTAAAAAAAAAAAAAAAAGGAATCACAAGGATACCCCTGATGGAAAAAAAACCAAAATAAAAGTATATTGATTTGGAAGAGGTTGATTAAAAAAAAAAAGATTACAAACTGCAAGACTGTATTTTGAGCAGAAGCTTTAAAGGAATAAAAATAAGCTGTAATTACCAGCCAAAATGTTTGACAATCTCAGTAAAACATTCACCAGTTACCGTGACATCCACGAGGCTGGTGTGCTTTTTGATACTTGGGTTTAAACCTTTTAAAACTACACTGCACTTAGTTTTTGGACAAATGAGGTTAATGTTGATAAAACCAGCCAGCCAATCAGCTTAGGGACGAAGGCTTTTTCCATCTGGAGTAGCGCATTTCATGTATTATTATTATTATTATTGTTATGTTATCATTACTATTATTATTATTATCATCATCATTGTTATTATTATTACTATTATTATTATTATCTTTAGCCACAAGAGGGCCAATCTTCATTGTCTTCAGTGTCTCAAAGTTGCCGCATGGCATGACAAAGTGTTCAGCTGCGATCATTGCGGTGACCCCTGACCCTTCGTTTAGCAGCGGCATCAGGAAAACATTTTCATTTATCCAATAGTTTGATTTCTAATCAGACACCTGTTAAAGTAAAGAGTTGTAAAAATGCTTTTATTGCTCACTAAAAAAAATCCTAAAAAACAACAACCTGAAACCATGAAAAACGCAATTTAAGTATGTATGAACAATACAAGTATCTGATATTTTACTCACATGGATGTTAATGTGGCTCCCCCTGATTGGTCTAAAATCCCGCGCTCTTCAGCTCGGTCTCCCGCAGGCGCACCAGCACGCCAGCTGCGGTGCGACTGTCATCAGGATCAGCAGCCGGTCAGATCTGTCTCGTCGCTTCGGGGCTTTCAGCTGCTGTTGTCTGTGCAGTCCATCTATTGATCAGCTGGCCGAGAGGGCCGCTATCTCCACGTTATGTTTTGAAAGTGGGTTTCTTGTATTCTTCCAGACCAGGGCTGTCCAAAGTGGGGTCCGAGGGCCAGATTTGGTCCGCTATTAGGTTTGAATTGGTCCAGAAGTTTGCTAATGATGGCTCGCAAGTTTGAGGTGCAATTTGGAAGTGTGAGATCATCTGTGAATCAGCCTGCAGGCCAACAGAGATTCCCTGCAATCTGCTCCTTCACCACTAGATGTCACTAGATCCTAAATGGTGCTCCTTTAATAGCCACGTCTTAAGCCTGGTTTATGCTTCTGCGTCACGGTGACGCCGTACCTACGCCGTCGACGCAGACCCCTACACGGACCCTACGCCGTAGCCTGACGTGCACTTTCAAAAAATCCTGACTACGCGTCGCATCGACACATCACGACGTGAACATCAAGGACTGTGATTGGTCCGCTCAGGATGTCAGTTCTGGTTCAGCACAACAACACTGCCATTTTTAAAGTTTCTGTGGTGAGAGCTACACGCAAAACTGGACCAAGCTGAGGAAAGGGTTATCGAGGAGGTCCGCAAGTACAAAGACACAGCCACACACCCCTTGTGGCTTGCCGGTGAATTGCAGAGCAACGCGTTCCCTCGATGCAGAACTACGAATGCTCAATGACATCGCTACACCGTCGATGCAATGCAGACGCATAAACCAGGCTTTACCCGAGACACCAAATGAGCTCTGACCTTTCAAGAAGACATCCAAGCGTTCTGAGATACTGATGCTTTTCGTCAGGATGAGCTCATTTGCACGTCTATGTCCAGCAATGTTCATCAACCTGAGATCGTACCCTCGAGACATTTTCAAATCTGAGTAGGAATTCAAGGGACTCGACTACAAATCAGCATGGTGGTGGTGGCAAGTGGTGGCTGGTGGGGGTCACTGAGTTACCCTCAAACTGACGGAGGCCTGACAGACTGCAGCTCTTCTGTTAAGATCAATAGCTGACGCGACGAGGAAGATGGTTACATTTACAGAAGAATGAGTTCACCAGAAATGTGTCTCTTGTCACTTCTTGGGCCAGAAACATCTTGTTGGCATGCATCTGCCTGAACCAGCTGAGGTGAGAGAGACAGACAGAAAGAGGGACGGAGAGAGAGAAGGACAGAGAGAGAGGGCCAAACAGATGGAGGGAGGGACAGACAGACAGACAGAGAGGGAGGGACTCACCAACAGCAAGATAGGGACAGAATGACAGACAGGGAGGTACATAGACAGAGAGAGAGAAAGGGAGGGATGCACAGACAGAGAGAAAGTGACAGACAGACAGACAGAGAAGGTGGGATGCACAGATGGAGAGAGAGGTACAGAGACAGACAGAGAGAGGGGGGCAGACAAACAGAGAGAGAGGGACATAGAGAGAGGGGGATGGACAGACAGGAAGGGCGAGACAGACAGACAGACAGACAGACAGAGAGGGACAGAGAGAGACAGACATAGAGAGAGGGGGATAGATAGACAGGAAGGGCGAGACAGACAGACAGAGAGAGGGTCAGAGAGAGACAGAGAAAGAGGGAGGGACAGACAGACAGGGAGAGAGGGAGGGACAGACAGGGATAATCACTGTAAAACATGGGTGCAGCCTAAACAAAGCAAACATGCAGACACGTCGCTCCTTCATCACTGCTGGTCTCAACAGTCAGGACAGATTCAACTGGCTGGTGGTAGCGCGTCTTAGCTGCTGGATGTTGGACCGACGTCCTGTGACATTTGACCCAGAGCGGAAAGGGAAGCAACACCTCTCCTCCGCGAGCCCTGCAGAGGAACCTGTTGGTGGAGTGACGGAGCAGATGAGCACAGCTGCGCGCGTCCCCCTGCAGCAGTCGGCAGCTGGCCCAGCGGAAGCTCTGACACACCCGATTATCATCTCAACGAGCTCAGATAGACCTCCAGAGACCAGGCGCAGCGCTGCACAGCGCATGCATATATGAGCGTGTGCGAGAGTGCGTGTGTGCATGTGCAGATGTTGACCCTCATTATTTAGGATATATTATTTAACAAAAAAAAAAAGAAAAAGAAAAAGTCAGGTCACACCTGGTTTAATATCCTGCACAGTCGCGTTAGAGGCAGTTTAATGGCGCAGCAACGTTTATCTGCCGCTGTAAACGGAGTAGAACACACAGCCAAGCCTCCACGTGAGACCGCACAGGTGCAGTGTTTGGCAGCCCCGTTAAGACCGAGCTGAGTCACTGTGAGCGACCTGGAGTCTGTTCAGCTCTTCGCTCAGTATTTGATGCAATGGGACTCATCAACCTCCGTGTTGCATTCGATATCAGTAGAACTCCTTTTGTGATACTCAGTCTTAATTTGTTACTTTACACAGAATAAAAAGTCTAAGAATATATAAACAGATACAAAGACATCCCCAGTGATACTGCTGAGTCTCTTCTGTACAGGAATAATCCTGACTTTGAATAAAAAGGTACCATTAAATTAAATTAGGGTTAGTTCAGTTAAAAAAATGTTAAAATTTAAAAAAAAAAGGCAGAGACACCACATGATGAATTAGTAAAGAGCAAAAGAGTCACTTTTAGTCACTTCTATGAGTGGGGATGGGATTCAGTTTGCTTTAATTGAGAAAAAATATGGTTTATAAGGAGCAAACTAATGATCAAATATGACGGCCAAAGCATAGCACAGCACTTAGGGAGTTTGGTTTTAGGGCAAATATATGTCGCCACCTGCTGGTCACCTTAGACCCTGTTTATCTAGCTGACAAAGAACATCAAATCTGCAGCTGACAGAAAGGACGAAAATTGCTCATGTTGCTTGGAATCAGATGTTTTTGTTTACAACCCCTTTGTTAGGAAAAGCGTCTTTAGGGGTTATAGAAAAGGAAAAAAACAACCTTGCGGGCATCCGTGAGAATCGTTAAATGAGCCTCTTGGGTTTTTGTTGAAGCATTTTCAGAAATCCATGCTTTTCTCAGGACTCGGGACAAGAAGCAGACACTGGGAGGGTTTTCTCACTCTACACACACACACACGTATCACCGTGCTCTCGGCTGCAAGTTACTGAGTGAAAACTCTAAGATGTGGTATAATCTTGTGTGAACGTTGGTTGATAATTTCCATTTCGCAGGACGAACGCACATTCACCATTTTCTGACTCACTGCAGTTCACCAAGACGCGACCTTTGACCTGGAGCTGGTAGGTAGCTCAGCCTGTCTGCTGTGTTGAATCACACCTGGGTTTTCTACAAATGTTAGAGCTGAAAACATGAGAAATACTCACCTTTGGTCACCTTTTGAACAATATATTCATTGCACTTTGATACGGACAGGTGTGTGTGTGTGTGTGTGTGTGTGTGTGTGTGTGTGTGTGTGTGTGTGTGATGAAAACTAACCAGATTAAACCTATTGATGAGATTTGTCACTCATTAAAACGTACTGAATCACATGAGTCCATTCACTAGAAAGATTCATTCAAAAGATTTGCTCACTGAATCGTTCAATGCTCATTCAGGTTTAGATTTTATTTAGGATTCATGAGCACAGGAAACATTCAGTCTTGATCTAGATTCAAACATACAAACGACACGTAAGACCACAGAACAAGTTCAACAAATAGAAAACAAAAAAAACTCAACTAACATCTTAATTTTTGAAATATTATTTGATTTCTTTTATTATAGCTAAAGCTTTAATATCGTTATAGCGGAACTGCAGCTGAAACTTCAACAATATGTGATATTTTTACATTCTGATCACCTATTTTCAATCTATTGATGATAGATAATAATTATAATCATAATAGAACAAGCAATGCATGTTGTATATGTATAAATGGAGATGTCTGGGAGAGAATTTGAGTGAGGTGGTGCAGTGGAGGAAGAAGGTCCAAGGTTTGAGCCCCGGCTGGAGCACGGGACCTTTCTGGGTGAGTCTGCATGTTCTCCCTGTTCCTGTGTGGGTTCTCCAGCTTCCTCCCACAGTCCAAAGACATCAAGAGGGGACGAGGCTGATTGATACTCTAAACTGACTGTAGGTGTGGCTGTGAGTGTGAATGGTTGTCTGTCTCTATGTGTTGGCCCTGTGATGGACTGGTGACCTGTCCAGCAGCCTTCTCACCTGAAGGCTGCTGGGATAGGCTCCCCCCCCCCCCCGACCCTTAACAGGATAAGAGGGAGAAGATGGATGGATGGGAGAATAGAGACAATCTGAGTAATGCAGTCAGGCAGTGCGAGCAGCCTGCTGAGTCCCTGCACTCCTGCAATTGAGCTGTCTGAAGTGAACGGGTCGTCCCTGGATGCGTTCACTGGAAAAGATCCGTTCTTTTGCGTGATTCGTTTACGGACAGCACATTGCTCATTCAAACCTGCACGGAGACGGAGCGACGTCGTTTCTACCTCGCAACAAATTACTGCCGCTGACGATGGCGATAGCGCATCATTGTCACATGCATATTTAAACTACGACGTGAGAGCGATTTGCCGGTGTTTCTGTCCTCCGGTCCAAGGCACCGGAGACTCGCTGCTGTCGTGTTTTCTCTAATGTGACGCGCGGCAGAAAGCAGGTCAATGAAATGTGGATGTTACTATGAGAGGAAGCGGCATGGACCTGCTGTGGAGGATCCTCGCTGCTCTCAGCTTCGACTGCTTCAAAGATTCTTCCTCGACGAGGTGAGCGGAGCCTCTTTTATTGGAAATCCCCTTTAAAAAAAAATAACATTTTTAGGTTATTTGGGTTTTAGGTTTTTTTATTCAAAAAAACAACACGCGGGATTATTTTGCGTAACCCTTTTTGCAAATGACAGTTTTATTTTACTCTTTTCAAACGTGAGTCGAACGTGAACGCTTCAGGTTTTTAAGTGGGGTGCAGAAATATCCTCACAGTTGTTATGACAACAGGTTTTCTGAGTCATTGTTTTTTTGGGTTGTTTTTTTTGGGGGGGGGGGGGGGGTTCTTTTCCGGTGTTGGACAATCTAGAAATGAAAAGCATCTGAAATCCTCCAGAGGTTCTAATCACACCCGCTCATGAAAATACATCAGGGGGAAGCTGATTTTCGTGTCTAATTTGCATCTAGACATTAAAAAAAAGAAGTGTCTACTGCAGATTTTAATGACACCCAATCAGCTCAGTCCACATCTTTGACCCAGAACAGCTCAGTGGAAAGACGGCAGTCACACCTCCACAAATCAAATGATTCCACAATGACCCCTCATCTCCACCCCGACAGATCTCAGCTCTTGTTTCACCAGTCCCCCCCCCCCTGCAGCAGGAAAGATGCTGGCTTGTTGCTGCTTGTCTCACACCCCTGAGGGATCCTCACTTGTTATAGTTCTTTAACATGTCCACAATAAAATTGGAGGGGGGGGGGGGGGGATGGCAGCCTAAGCAGATGTGTTCACAATAATTCTGCCTTCTGCCAGTCTCAACTTTTTATTGCTGGGAAAGAATAATAACATAATGAGATGTTGCTGGAATGAAAAAGAATTTAGCAGGAAAGACAGCAGCGAAGCGCTAGTCAGCTCTTCACAAGTGCCGTCCCTGTCTCTGGAAGGACGAGAAGAAAAATTGTCTGAATTTTCTGGCAGTGCATTCAGTAAAGACACCAAAGCTGTGGTTTAGTCGGCGGTGTATGCCAGTGGTGCTGCTCACAGCTGGACAGATATTTAAGGCCAATGCCCACATCTGGATTGATCAATCATTTTGTTTTCTACATTGATGCCTGCATGACCATTTTTGTCGAGGTTGTTTGTTTGTTTTTTCTTCTTTTTCTTCAGAGAAGACATTTTCCAAATAGTCAAAGTGTTCCTTTTAAAAATGTCTGATCAGATAAATCCCGCTCTTTTGTTTGAAGACTCTTAAAAACACACTTTCTCAAGAATTTCCTTTCCATTTTCTTGTCTGGATTCCATCCGTCTCGCTCTTCCTGTGTTTGAGCGATTCATTCTGTCGTATTCCATCTAGTGTTTTTTTTTCATGTCTTTAATGTATGAAAAACTGCTGTTTGAATCGATCGGTCCTCACTAGCTGACCCACTAATAACCAGACACGCAGCATCCAGAACGACGCTGAAGAGGTTTCAGCTTGTCACTCAGACGCCGACTTACACGCAGAGAAAGACGCATTCGTTGTCTGATCTGAAAAAAACAAAGAACAAGAACAAGCAACAACCCCCCCCCCCCCCAAAAAAAGATTCACTTAGTCAATTCCGCTCTGACGCCTGCTTCACCCTCAGCGTGTGGAAACATCACCACACTCAGGATACACAGGATACGTGTCTAAATATGGACTTTATGTTTCCTGACCTCACAAGCCCTTAACACCCATTTACCAGGCAGGAGAAATAAACCCCAGTAACCCCCCCTCACCACCACCCTCCTCTAAGGTTTCATCAGGCCAAGCTTCACCCAGCCGCTCAAAGAAAGTCCTCAGACGACCCACAACAGTCCCTCAGATGTGTCCGCCGTATTGTTTCTTGACACGGTGGAACGTCCCGGCTCAGGGTTTGTCTGCAGGAAGCTGTTCTCACACTCCTCTGCTTCAACAGCAGTTCTCAGATATTGGTGGCATTGAGGCTTGTGAGCTGCTTGTGTGACGGATAAATTTGAACATCCTTGTGCCCAGACTGAACACTCATAGCAGCAGACTGGTTTTTTATGTATTGGGAACTGACAGGTGTGTGTGTGTGTGTGTGTGTGTGTGTGTGTGTGTGTGTGTGTGTGTGTGTGTGTGTGTGTGTGTGTGTGTGTGTGTGTGTGTGTGTGTGTGTGTGTGTGTGTGTGTGTGTGCGTGCGTGCGTGCGTGCGTGCGTGCGTGTCCCCACCCCCAGGTCTCCCACCAAGCTGAGCTCCAGCCAGGCCGGCAGCCTGGAGAGCAGCTCCCTGACCGGCTCCCTGTCGCTGGGGCCTGACCTGCCTCACTGCCAGTGCTGCATCTCCTATGAGGCCCGCCTGAAGCGCCTCTCTTGCGGCCACCTCTACTGCGACCCCTGCTGCGACCAGATCGTCAACCTGGCTTTCGAGGACATTGAGGGCTTGTCAGAATACCCCTGCCCCATGTGCAAGTCTATCAGCCAGCTTGGGGGCCTGGGTCCCTCCTCCTCAGAGTACTTCTGCGGGCCCTACAGTATCCTGCAGCAGCAGCAGTGCACAGGGAAGGAGCACGGCAGTCGGTGGGGTTAACTGGCTCTGGAGGGATGTTGGACTTTGCATTTTTCCACCGGTTAGGGTTGAATGCTCCGCCGCTGCAGCTACATGTTGACTTTGGACTACAGAAACGGCCATCTTACTGTACTCTCACTCTCTGTCTGTGGTAAACCGGTGAAACATGAGCAAGCATGACATTTACATCTGTGCCAAACTGCATCTCAATAAACGGTTGACAACGTGCACGTCGTCGCAACAAACGTGGAAGAGAGATTTCTTATATTTGTCCACTTTCTCCAGAATCGTAGTGAAGCGACACGATCAAGAAAAGCACCTCATTTGTATTTTTTAATAGTATTCAGCTTTTCTACCTACGTGTTTCATTCTACTTTGCAGTAGAAATTTTTTAACATTTCCCGTCCAGCCACTTAATATTTGCTGTGAAATTGTTGAGCATTTTGCATTGTTCGGACCAAGCAATTACATTTCAACTGTACAGTGCCATGCTACTTTTTACATGTTTCAGATTCCATATTGTAAATATTTATTTTGTTAAAAAATAAAGTTTGTGAGCTGTGTACATGAAAGTTTATACTTGTTTTTTTTTATTTGTCAGGATCAAAACATGCTGATACAAAAAAAATATATACATCTGGCAAATTTTGTACCAAAAACAATCATTAAATTATACAACGGTGCAGAGCAACAGGTGTAGCAGCGGAACAAACGTGATCTACTTGTGTTTTCCCAGGGAAGTAATTGGCGTCACACCTAGAAAGCTCTGAAGATGCAGCTGATATCGATGTGCTTTGAGATTGATGCGATGAATATTTACAACACTTCAATAATTCATGGTGCTATCGAGTGAGGTACCTCTTGACATAAGAGCTGATGGTCTGCTGCTAGAGAGATGAACTGTTTCAGATGCAGAATGCTGGAGCTTCATTCCTGTGTGGGAATGACGCCAGCGCTTCTGCTTCACACCCACATCATGCCAACGTCAACCTGTAAGGATTTAAAGGCACAGGACCAGATGCTTTCCTCTGTGCTTTCAATACAGTCAGGCACCTCCGCGTCTTTGACCTAAATGCTGCCTGCATACTAATACACCACCGGCCAGAGAGACAAAAGTAAACACAAGAAGGAACGAGCTTCCCTTTGCTTCCAACACTGGTACCTTCACAAGGTATCATAAAGGGATAAGAGCATTAAATTCCACCACAAATGATGGACGCAATACTAAATGTGGTCAAAAAAAATATTTAGAAATCACAGGTATTTACATCTCACGTTTGACATCAAGAATTGACCCATAATGGCCAAAAACACCAGAAAAAGTGTTTGCCTTGTGAAAGCCCTGGAACTCTCTCAGTCATGCAGGAACTGGAATATACTGCGATAATGTTCAGTGGCCTGTTGTGACACATGAGAATACATAACACTGAAAGCTGAATCTAGGCCTCTCGCTCCTCCCAAGCATGCAAGTGGGTAGATATGAGATCAGTACCAAAATAACTCTCATGCCCTAAATTCCACGTTAAAGCCACTGGTCACAGCCTGGAGTTAAAACATGAGAAAATAGGATCATTTGTAAAACAACAGTCTTCTATTTCAAGCAGGGATGTGAGCACGACACGCGTGTGTCTTTTTGGACATTTGCATGACGACAGTAAGGATCTAATGTGAGCTAATGGCTGATGCGGACATCTCATCCTAAAGGCTGAAAGTAGAAGCTTGATTCTGGGAGAGTGACGGGACCTTAACAGAAGTGAGTCGAGACCAGCTGCTGCCAGATGTGCTTCTGAGGCTTCCATGATTAAACATCTTCAGCCCTTAACTCTTCAGAGGATAATCAAATACTTGTACTTTGTTACATTTGCAAATAAACAAAACAGTTATCACATTTTCTGATACAGTACAGATGATAAATAGTAGAGCCCAGGGTCCTTCACACTGAGATCACCTCAGGGTCTCCTATCCATGGTACTCGTGAGGGTTCATATGTTGGTACCCAGTCATGAGAGGGAGTGCTTGGCCCTCAGGAAGCTATCGAGGGCCCGTTGCTCTTAGGCAGCTTGCTGTTACCAGGTGCTGCTGGGTGGTAGCGCTGGTCCGGACGGGACTCTGACGAGTGCCCAAAGAGGAAGGTGTGTTTGTTCCCACTGTTGTCTCTGTGGCTGGGCCTGGATGGTGGGGCTGAGGTGGGTGCAGAGCCCCTGGTGGTCTGGTGGTTGATGGAGATAGGGGGGGGTGCTGCTCTGGGGACAGCGGTGCCCTGAGGCCTCGACGCTGGGAAGAGGAAGGTGCCATTATTAGTGTTGTGGTTCAGGTTGGTGTCGGCCCCCCTCGGCTCAGCTGTCTTGGCGGCCGGATTCGGAGGCGTGTCTGTGGACACTTTAGCTAGCTTGTCTTTGAGCTGCTGCACCTCCTGGGCCAGTCGCTCCACAGGGTGGGGGTGGTTGGCGGAGATTGGGTGGGAGAACGCCTGAGGATGGAAAGCATATGGTCACTTTCTCTTGCAGAACACTGAACCACATAACACGCTGCTGTCGTTTCACAGGATTTGTTGACAATAAAAATACAGATCACCAGCAGCACGATTCTATAATATTCAGTGATTTTGGTGAAGCGATCTTGAGACCGGAGGGTCAACACACCCCCATCTGAAGGCAGCAAATGTGTGTGAACCTGATCAGGGCAAAAGCAAAAGCATCCTTAAGAGAATAGACCAACAAAGGTTAAAAGAAAAAATGTACACACACCAAGATTCTTTCAATCTGTACAACCTATTAGAAAGTAACTTCCTGCCTGAACATTGTAATCGTCGCAGCGTTTTATGGATTTCAAAGGCTATAATGAGTGGTGTATTACTTGTAGAAGTAGTGTACTGTCATTTGGATGAAGCCCTAAAATAACAAGAGTTACATTCTCTGGTGATGCCACAGAGGCTACGAGGTGTTTTTATCAGAAATGAGGTGCTCAGAGGATCTCAAGCACAAGTATTCAATGACATCTGAATAAAACTACATGTTAATGTCGATTCTGCTCAGCAAGAAATCAGATACTGCCCTCCAGGCCAGCCTCAGGGTGTTCGAAATTGGAGAGGAAACACAGAATTTACCTAAAACTCTTCACTAGAAATAGCATTTTAGTGGTCTGATCATATTTTTGGGACTTTTTCCCTTTACAGTTCCCTAAAGTAGTCGAGTGCGCACACCCACTCACCCCTCGACTATTCCTGAGATCACCATGGGGACACTGCTAGAAAGACTGGTGTACTGAAATCGCAAGGCTGTGCCACACATCCATATTGGGAGATGTTGAGCAACAGCTCCAACTCATCTGCACAATAAAAGAACGACGTCATCTACTGAGCGAGTCACATTGTGAGAGGATGTAGGAGACATGGTGAGACTACACATAGTGGATCTGTGGAGTCTTTGAACAGCAGAACTGCTACTTCCTCACATTCTCTTGTTCATTTGTGAATATCTTGGTAAACTCAACATTATGCTGGGAAGATATTTTCTCAACCCTGGTAAAAAATGCATTTGTGGAGGCGTGTTAACCATGTTGGTCAAACTGCAGGTCTACGTCACCAACTCTCATGAAACGGCTGGATGGCAACATAGTTCAGTGGCACCGATGAATCAGCTCTGCCAGACAGTGACTACGAGTCAATTTTTAACAGGCTAAATATTTTTGGGAGACAGTGTGACTATAATATCACGCAAGTTCTGTCTGTAGTCTCATAGTACCTGAGCATGAAGTGCCCCCCGGAGGTAGCACTCCCTCCACAGGCCCACGCAGGGCCCCATAAGTAGGGGCAGTAAAGGCTCGTAGGGGTCAAGTGGTCCTTGAGTTCCTGAGGTGGAGGTGAGGCTCTGGGGGAACTCAGTGAGGGCCCAAGCTTTTAGCAGCCTCTCCAAGCCAGGCACGTTCTCAGAGGACAGCGCCCTCCGGTGGCTCTTTCTGTAAACCCCCGAGCTGCTGCTACGCCATGGAAGTAGGTTAGTGGGACAGGAGAAAGTGCCTCGAGAGAGGAGGAACACTGAGCCTGGAGTGGTGTCTGTCAGCTGGTGGGCAGATAAGAACAGGGGGATGGGGGTGTGTGTGGGGGAGTGGACATACAACGTTCATCAGAGTTTACAGAGTTTAAGGAAAGGCACCAATATGCAACTTACAAAGAAAATAAACTAAATGACAAAGCTGTCCTGCAGTGTTTCTCAAACTTTTTCATGAAGTACCACAAGAGGGAGCACTGGGGCCGTTGAAAATCTTCAGCGTAGAAGGGGATGAGGAAAAAAAAACCTCTACAAATTCCTCATTAGCCTTGATGCCGATGACTCTTTACGATGTCCTAAAACCGTGTCACTACAAGAATCATCCCAGTTGCTCTGTAACGTGAAACATGCCTGACTGCGCTATACTTTCTAAACCGCAGACCAAAAGTCTACTGGGTGCTCAAGGAACCCAGGATCACTCAGATCAGAGAGGAGGTCACCAGGCACCCTAAAATACAGGAGCAACAGTATATTTATCATCTACCAACAAAGGAGGGAGCAATTAAAAGCCACACCTGTAGTGGATAAATGATTAACATAGCTAACACAGACTACAATGAAAGGTCGAGGTCAGGGCTTGAAAACAGACAACACCCAATAAGACCTCACCTACCCCAAAAAAAAAAAAAAAAAAAAAAAAATGCCGCTAATGTGAGGCAATTACGGAGAATCTAGATTTCAGGTTTACTGTACTACTACTAATGACTACTATAAATCATAATTATAATCGTTAAAATAATCATACTTCACTATCACAAAGATGTTTTAGTCCATTATCATGGTTTATTCATCAACTTTGGTTCTTTTTCAGCCTGTGTCAGGGCCTACATGATGTTTCCTCATAAGTAGTACTCACCAGTCACGCTGTTATCTGAATAAAACAATGACCTCATATTGGCAGAGGCTTATTAATATGTGGCCATACCGGTGTTGTCTGGTACGAGGTACGAAGCAGTCACAACAGGCCTCCCTTGAAATTCAACTTTTATTCTCGGATATTTAGCAGTACCTGGTTCCTGTCAAAGACACTCTTGGTTCTGTTGAGATTCTGTGTGTCAGCCACTAGAGGGTGTGATGCATCGTCTTACTCTGTGTGTATCTGGGTTGGTGTTGAGGTTGCCATTGAGCAGCGGCTGGACTGCGACTGTTTGGGGGACCGGCTGGGTAAAGCGAGCTTGTCTCTGCTTGCTGTACTGAAGGGCCCAGTCCCAGACTGGAGGCAGAGGTGGGTCGCATGTATCTGAGGAGGAATCTGGATGAAGCAAATCTCTCCAGCCGTTAACTGGGGTGTAGCACTGTCCGAGGTTCTGGGCAGAGTAGGTAACGCGGTTAAATACGTCCAGAATTGACACATGATGATGGCACAGTTAAGTTGCAAGACAATGATTGCGCTCTGTGTATTTAACAAGCCATCAGGCCTTTTTCATTTTGTAATCCAAAGCAGAAGATAACAAAGTTAAGTGCTGAGTACCTGGGAGCGTTTGCATCTCTCTCGCTGGCAGTTGGCCAAGAAGCTGGAGAAGAGAGGCAGGTGGATGCTGTCATGGAGGGCCAGTAGGAAGTCATCTGTCAGCTGGAAGCGAGAGGGATACTGGGACCACAGCTGCCAAACACAGTCCAGGAAAAGCAGAAAGACTGGAGCCTGGAGGGATGAAGAGACAGAGGGAGGGAGCAAAGAAAGTTAGAGGAAGGTATTATGTAAGAAAGGAAGGAAATAAGAAGAAAAACACGTTAGGAATTTATGAAAAAACAGGTCCCTTCCAAGCACATACAAAACAACATGTCAACTAAAATTACCACTAACTGTACAGGTTACACAGGAGGAAAGATGTTGGACGACTGCCATTGACAGTGACGGACGGATCCAACATGGCAGCACAGCGAGTGTGAAACTTGACTTCTCACCTCCTCCTTGTCATTGTCCCGGTGATAGTTGATGCGGTTATAAAAGCGATGACCGGCCATCACCCACTCCTTCTGTACCAGGCTCTGGAAGCCATGCTGGGTCCGACAGTGGGGGTCACACATCACCTGCACCAGGCTGGACACCACGCAGCTCATGTCCCGGTCCTCCGCTTCTGTAACAACAGCAGAGGAGAGTCAAGTCAAGGCACGTCAGGTTTATCTGTATCATGCCAAACCCCAACAAAACAATGATCTTTCACACTAACTGGTACACTTTACAAGTGTGGTGTAGAAGCAGACTTTTTCATTTAATTTGCACACATGCATCAGTTAATGTGTGTGTTTTTTTTCACAAGCATCTGGCTGGGGTCTGCCATTCCTCTAAATGTTTTTTTCTTTGACAATATAATAATAAGACACATGTGCTGAGACAAAGAACTAGAGCCAGACACAACAGGAGGGAGAGGCACACACTGAGACACTGAGTGTTCTTTGGCCAGTGACTGTAGTGAGTCACTTCTGCAGTGGGATATTTACTGCTGATCCAGCCAGTAGCTGACATGCTGCACCAAGGAGACTTGGAGCACGACGGATGACTGATCCTCTCAGATCCTCTCTTGGTTGAAAACAGACATTTCTGGTCTGTCTCTATAGGTGCAGTATTGCAAGCGTATTGCAAAAATGCAGTTTTTACATCAACTTTCTTTTTTACACTTTGTCCTAATTAAATTATTTCCATCTAGGAATGCAACCAGGATGGTAAACAAAACAACAACAACAAAATCAACATTTAAGTTTCTCGGTAGCTTAAGCAGTGACAGGAGTCACAATACCAACTACGCAGCTATTTGCTAAAATGTCTGCAGGTGTAGGTCAGGTACTCTCAGGTCACCCTCATTTAATGTTTGTCTCTTCTGTCTGGAAGTATCACCTGACCCAGGTGGCAACCAGCTGACACCTCTGCTCCACCACGGTCGGCGTCTCTTGGTGACAGAGTCCCAGAGAAGTGTTCTACTTATTTTCAGAAGTAATCCATCACAGCCATGCTTTTATTTCCAATCTAACGTCCCATCCAAGAGTTTGGTCCAAGAACCAGTGCTGTGTGAAGAGATGAGCCAAGCTGCATCTACACTTTACAACAATCTACCTTTCACACTGGCTACATTGCGGTGGGGTTGGGGGGGTTGGAGCCTAACCCAGCTGACATTGGGCAAGCAAGTACTGAAAGAAAGTCACGCTTTAAACATACCTTGTTTTGTTCTCACCTCAATCACCGTTTTGCAGGGAATGTGATTATAACAGAATGAGTTCTAGTTGATGTTAAAAGTTAAAACGTTACATTTAAGTTATGTGAAAGTTCTTGAGCTACTTGAATAACATTCACTCATCATGTATTCTAACATCTTTTACATGATTTTCTGATGAGGAGTGCATCAACACAAAGAGCCCAGACTGACTGTCCTTGAGAGCATGTTCATACAGGCCTTTTGTCAGTGTGCATGTAGGCGCAGTGGAGTGTGCTTGTCCCTGGTATACAGCTACTTGAAGGCCAGCCTGATGTCTCATTAATGAGAAGGAGGTGCCTTGAATTATGAATGGATTGAATAATGTGAGCTGCGATCTGGGGTCACATGACTGACCTTGAAGGGCCACGGTCAGATGGCCGCTGCGAAGCAAGCAGGCTACTTCGGAAGCTTTCTTCAGGCAGGACCTGGAGACACAGAGGCAGGTTGTTGATGCAACATCATCAATGTAGACACATAAATGCACAGCAGATGGGTAACAAATTAAAGACAAATCTAAATAAATGAGTGTAGAAACACAGAGAATGATGATTTTTCCAGGCAGGACAGAAGTAGCACAGAATCGTTTGATGAAGGGGAGAATTCTCCGGCTCTTATGTTAAGGCCTCTGGTCACTTGAAGCTGAAACTGAACACCTAAGGGAGATTTTGGACCAACGCGTGAGACTGCATCATCAAAGCACCCAGTGGGAGAAGACGTACTCCGTTCCTTTACTTAGGTGAAAGGCAATTCATAGTGCTTTACAGAGGTAAGGAGAGAGTAGGTTCAAAGTAACTGAAGGGCTCAAAAAGTTAAAAAGTCCCTTAAAACGTCAATACTCAGGTACAATTATGAGCTCTCTGTACTTTATTTGAGTGAAAACACCATGAAATGCAGCTACTCAAATGGTTTATGGTGGCCCGATCATTACTGGGAGACTTTAGATACCAATCTGGCAAATATGACCCATCTGTAAAGATATTTAAGGGATCTGACACGTGTACGTTGATTCACTGTGATCAGAACGCTGGTAGGCACTGATTTAAGCTCAAAAACCACAGGTAGGAAGAATCTCATGATTTTTCTTTTTAGAGATGATATGCATTGGAAGACTGTCTACTGCTGTTACCTGGTGTAGTCTAGCCAGTGGGTGCCCTCCAGGGTTGACAGCCATTTGTCATCAGGCACGGTCACAGATGTGGAGATATCTACAAGCATAAACAGGAACAACAGACTTACTCAGACTTATGAGATGCAACTCAAAACATTAAATTGTTTCAGTGGGTCAAACTGACAGTTTAATGACAGCAGTCTCTTTTTGTATGTTTATTAAAAACGAAAAGCCAACTTGTAAACTGACCAGACTCAACACCACATCTGCCTGATCTCAGAGTCTGTAGCAAGATCTGGTTTTGATTTCTATTGAGCTGTTGTGAAGCCTCAAATCCGTCTGCCAGAAAAATGACCAAATACATCAGAGGGCCTGTTTTTAATGGGCCAGTTCTCTAAGCTGTGAAGTATTCAAAAGACAAAACAGGGAGCTGGCAAAAACGTGTGAACCATGATAATCTGTGACCTTTAAAGTGCGTGTGTAGAGTGTAAGATGGGTCAGCATTTCAGTTCCAGGGCTGGTAATTATAGCCGACCCAGGGTTTTGTCATCTCTGCTCTAACTCAACCATGGAATGTGCTGTGTGTGTGCCTCCGTGACAAAAACAACAACAAAGACCATCTCATAGAGCCTGTTTTAACTTTCCACTGCATGTGTGGGAAAAATACCCCGGCAAAACAGTCCAGTATTTTTACATTTTGAAATATACACAATAGATTAAACTCAGCAGAGACATCAGAAAGCCTCAGTAATCTCAATTATACTTCAGCTCTTCAAACAAATAAGTAAAACCTTATGACATTCGTGTAGGAGTGAGTCCTAAAACTCAGAAAAGGGTTAGCATCCAGTCCATTTCCTTTGTCTCAGTAACTGGAATTTTTGACAAACACAAGCTTACATTTTAACATTTTGTTCCATGGAATAGAATACATCAGTCAATAATAATAATAAACACTTGTGAATTTCAAAGGTTTTAAAGTGGGTAAAAAAAATGGAGGCAGCCGGCAAGGGGCCACACAAGATTACAGAGCTAGTGAAGCTTATTTTGGTGAAGTCATGCTGCAGGGATTCATTCATATTGTAACCTTAGTTTTGTGCTTCTGACTACTGAATTTATGTTTGAAAAAAATCATAGAAGCAGTGTTTGTTGGTAAAATGACCTTACTTATCAAACCATGCAAATCTCACAATCAGAGTCAATTTTTGGATTTAACTTTTGTAGCAAAGTAAAATGCATATTTATCCGAAGACCCAGCACCCTCTGAAGGCCTTATCAGATCTCAGCCAGAAAAACAGGACTGCACAAGTGTATTGAATACAAATAATTACAAAAAGCATTTACATTAAACTGTAAATTGCTATTAGAACAGTTCATCCATCCATTTTCTACCACTTATCCTGGAAAGGGTCACAGGGGGCTGGAGCATATCTCCGTAGCCTTCAGACGAAAGGCGGGGTTCACCAGTCGGGTCACCAGTCCATCACAGGGCCAACACATAGAGACAGACAACCATTCACACTCACAGCCACACCTACGGTCAATTTAGAGTATCAATCAGCCTCGTCCCCTCTTGATGTCTTTGGACTGTGGGAGGCAGCTGGAGTACCAGAGAGAACCCACGCAGGAACAGGGAGAACATTCAGACTCACACAGAAAGACCCCGTGCTCCAGCTGGGGCTCAAACCCAGAACCTTCTTGCGGCGAGGAGACAGTGCTGACCACCGCACCACCCCTATTAGCCCCTATTAGAATAGTGTTAATGTTAAATTTATTACAATCCTCTATATTCCAAAGGTTTTTATGGTCTCTGTGAGTACAGGTTTGCTTAGTTGTCATCTGTGGACATGCGTATTCGCGTCTTACTCCTACCTCCCAGACAGAGGGCACGCAGACGGCTGTGGGCCAGCTGGATATCGGCTGGCGAGGGCAGCTCCTCGCCCAGCTCCACCACTACACACAGAGACGACTGGCAGCCAAAGAGGATCAGCTCCAGGTTTCTATAGAACATCATTTTACAAAAAAACCCCAACTTAATTATTCAAGTTAAATCAGCAGTTATGTTTAAAAATCAAAAAGGATAAAAATGGTAAAAAGTCATTAGAGTAAGATGAGTCTTCTGACTTCATGCTGCACTTGGCTGCTTTTCAACTACAACCTCAAACCTCTGTGGACTCATGCTATATTTAGCCTGCAGCCAGATGCTGTTCAAGCAAAGGCTCTTTGAGATGTTTATTTCCAGTCTTTAGATACAAAAATGTAACACATCATAACATCGTCTCTACAGGATGTAAAAATAAACGGAGTGCTAACTGCAGCGCAAGGTGATTCGGGCATAATGCAGCGTGCTTGTTTACCAAATGATGAATTCAAAAATGGAATGAAATATGCAAAAGACATTACAATCAGTTATGTGACATTTCCAAAGACTAGAAATACATAATTTAAAAACAGTTAAGTGCTTAAAATGAGCAGTCTTTAAAACTAATCCAGAGAACATCCAACACACACACACGCACACGCACACGCACCTGATGTCATCCTTCTCATGGTAGATGTTGTTCTGGAAGCTGGCCATTCGCAGTAAATCACTGCCTCTCGGGTGCCGCCAACACCAACGCTGGAAAACAACACATGATTTATCATTTTTGGGAGGTGCTGGACGGTTTTGTGACCATGATCAGTTGCCAGGCAAGTCTAGGAAGTTACAGGTATGAGGATAGTATCAATTCTTCTCACCCAATTTGCTATTTAATTACAAACACACACACACACCTCCTAAAATATCCAGTTATACTTTTGTTTTCTGAGCAGCTCCAACTTTAGAGTTTAGTCTTAGAGTTACAAGGACTGGCACTGCAAATCCTATCTATTTCATCAATTGAACTCATTTTAAATTGAGTGGTAATATGGAAAATGTATCTATATGATAAGAGCACTTACAGGGATGCGTCCTTCATTGAAGTGGGCGAAGCTTTTCTTCAACTCAGTGTCTAACACCTTCTGTGGAACCACGATAAACCTTGGCAGACTAACAGGAAACAGAGTAAGTGCTGTTTTAACTGAGAGGATAACAACAAGAGCGTTACAGAGTCATTGCAGGTGGATTCAATCATTTTTATTCAACATGCCCCAGTTTAGAACATTAATTGAGCCCACTGAACATCCTGGGAGTTTATTTTATTACTACAAGAGTTTAGCCTCGTCTTTGCCTGACAGCTACTTTCTCCTGTCTAACACCTGAAGATTTTTCCGTCATTCACAAAAAAGTGTTTTGCTAGTGAATGTAACATTTTATTGTAGTTTCAGTTTGTTTATACGACCAGTTAAGAGATGAAACTGAAGAGATAGAACTGAAAAAATATATACTGTATATGTCACTGTATGTCAAATGATGAATGTTTAGAATATGTCATATTAAGCCACTGTTTAGCTTGGGTGTGTATTTACCTAGTGGACATCTCAAAGCGGTCATTAACAGTGCTGACTCTCCAGTTTGTGCTACAGCACCTCTCCAGCTCCTGCTCCCAGTCTGAGGCAGACTCAAACCAGTTCATGTGGGTGTCTCGACGTCGGTTGCTAAGGAACTGCTTCATTTCTGGAGGAGGAAAGTGATAGATTAGGAGGCATTTAATGCATAAGATTGAAAGCTTGTACAGTAGCAATAATAGAGGTAAGATACAGGAGAAGATGATGTTCACTGACTTAATTGTGTGTTAACTTCATGCAGATCAACTGCATCCAAAAGAATAAAAATCTACAACAGCAAACAAGCCCCTTCGCATCAGCCACACTATTGTTTTAAAGGTTATCCACATCGATCCAGGATTTCATTATCAGTGCATTGGAACACATTTTAGCCGATGCACTCCACATCTTATGGCCGCTGCACGACTGTTAACCTGCAATAAAGCAATACCCACTCTGATGTAGCTGGTCAATCCAACTCAGACTCCATACTTCTTTCATTCAGTAGAACAGAATGCAATGCATGGACCCCACACCGGATATCCTTGACCCCTGGGGCAGAGTTGAGCTGTACGTTGTCTACCTACTTGTTTCAGCGGGGGGTATTGCATTATTTATCCATAAGTTGACAGTAATTGACAGCCTGGTCAGCCTAGTGTAGCTGCAACATAGGATAACATAAAGTACAGACAGGGCCATGGTTCCCTATAAGATCGAGCTACTGGCCTTTAATGGTTAAACATTGTTTTATTAGTGAGATGCAAGTGAGTAAATGTACATCAAATGTAATATTTTCATTAATAATCGAGTGGAATCACTACTCCAATAAAATGCGACTGTAAATAAATGAATTACAGTAACCTTACTGTTCACAAACTGAGAAATTCATTTACTGTTAAGTCCAGCCATTGAAGCCTTTAGTGAGCCTCAATTTTAAACCACTGTGCTTTCAACATTCTCTTTTATAGATTACAACCCTGAAGTGATAAAACTAGTAGAAAAAAACAAGAAATGCAGCAGAGTGCAAGTCAAAGGGAAAGAAACAGTGATCACAGCTCCAGAGGACATTTAGTCTCTGGAGATGTTCTTAGTGTAAAGTGAGAACAGACTTCATGAGGACAAGCAGAAAGAACATTCTTAGATCATAACAGAGCAAGTAAAGCTGGTGATGACAAGCAAAGTCATGCTGCAAGTCTGATTCATTTTGCTTGTGAGTTTCATGGTGGGACTACTTTGAATATTCATTGCAGTCCAGATCCACAGATGTAGGGTCACAGAGGAACCGCACAAGTTAGTGTGTCTGTGCCAGGCAGGAAGAGGATTGGTGAGGGTGCACACATTAAGCTACTCACCTACACTACCGAGGGCAGCATTCTGGAAAGACAGAACTGACCCCGGTTTGAGAGGCTGGTAGGTCTTGGCGATGGTGTACGTCATCTGAGGAAGGAAACCACGGTGCATAGAATATTTTAAAAGCCAATAAAATGGGCAATTTAAGGAAATAAACTTTTATTTGCATTCCAGCATGTTAAACTGTCATTTCACCTTGTGTCACATGACCACAGCTAAATGAGACCATAGGATTTCTAAACACGCACCTCTATGACCTGTGCATCAGGAGTGAGGCGGTCAAACAGGAAGCAGATGACACGCAGGTCCCGACAGTAAAGCACCAGCTCCTCTGGAGTGAACTTCAGTGAGGAGTTAGGAGTCACCAGCTTGGTCCTGTTTGGACCCACTACAACAAGAGGAGGGAAAGGCCTCTAATTAAACAAAAACCCCAACAAAAGTGGGGGGAGCCTATGAGACAGCGTACAAATGGGTTCAAGTTAAATCAACAGGAGAGCCAAATGAATGAGCATTGTGTAAGTTGTCATAAAAATACGGACAAAGTAGAGATCTCTTCACCCTTCCTGTGATTTCATTCCGCTGTCACACACCTGTGTACACGTCAGCTTTTTCTTTACTGTCATAGCAGGATCAACAGTATTGCAGCAGGGCACGATACACTGTTCACTTAACTGACTGAACCCAAACAGAGCTCTTTAACTGATTAATTCACGTTATGACTGCAGAGTTGCTTACCAACCACGACCTTCTCTATGGATGCCAAAGCCACATCATGGTCTCCTAATAGCACGGGATCTGCATTATCCTGCAAGAGTGAGAACAAGAGTGTGAGAAATCCCATTTGAGTGCTATATCACAATGTTTTCCTTTAAATGAAAGAGCAACAGTTATGAGGGGCTCACGTCAGGTTTGGGGCTGTCCTGGGGCACAAAGGCCACTCTGAAGTGGGTACAGAAGAGGGTTCCTGACAGCCAGCCTCTTCCTTCCCTGGCAGTCAACTTCTTCCTCACCATAACAGCTCTCTGTAGAACACACTCACCTATTCAGGATAAATAAGAAATTTAGTTAATAGATTTCGGAAACATACATTAAAAGTCCGACAAAGGGATTTAGCATTGTACAAATCTTATTATGACAGTTGTCGTCTGTTAAAAAAAGCATAACTGTGTGTTTATGCTGAAGCATCTGGTGAGGATACAAAACAGGAAGTACGTAGATGGAGAAAATAGCAGCATGGAAGTTTTGGATTATGCTACTGGGAGTGGAAGTAACAAACACCCATAAAAAAAAGTTATTCAACTGTTGCTTATTGTTACATGTCCTCCAGCCAGGGTGCAATGGCAGGGAGGAGCAGGAAGAAAAACAACAGCAACTCCCTTCGTCCAGATCACATTACGCCCCACTAGGTTTGTTGGCAAACAATTATTTACACGTAAGTGATCAACCAGAAATAAGTGCATGAATTATAATTTAAAATTTCTTTGTCTAATGCGCAGTTGAATCACCATAACTCTGACTTTGAAAGTGTAGTAATAATAGGAAGCGTAATCTTAGAAGTGAAAAATGTAATGCAGTGGTTAATCTAGGAGAAATCTAACCACGTATCCAGGAGATCATAATCATTAATAACAAGTGTGTGAAGGGTTTAAGAATGCAGGAGGTGTCCGAGTTCATCGTTTACTGTGTGGGCTACTTTAAATATGGAAGTTTAAAACCTTTTGCAGAAGCATGTCTTGAGCAATTTTCTTTTTTCTTTTTTTTTTTTTGGAAGGATTGTGTAAATGGATGTGTGATGCAAGGGTATATGTCTGTGCGTGGAGGGTTACAACAAATCCCTTCAGATATTTGCCAGGACAGAATTGTCCCCCAATTTCAATACTGGAACAAACTAGTTTCGCAGTATCTTTGGAGTGAAATCACATTCCATCGTTCCCTGTCAGCCTCCAAGAGGCAGTTGGCCATCTAGACCAAGGTCTTGCCAACGAGGCTGGGTGTGAAAGCTGGTCTGAGCTCAGTGCTGACAGACAGCCATAAGTGGGTCTGTTGCCATGCAAATTAACAGTGAGGAAGCCATGTACTCAACTGTGTCGTCTGATGAAGAGACAAAAAAAAAAACCTTCAGAGAAGATTTTTTTTTTTTTTCAAAATACTAATAATGTGGTTGACTGGAGGAGCTCAGAAAGTTACTAAATCATTTGCTCTTCCAAAAGAAATGTAGCTTCTATATCCACACGCACACAGTTTGGAAGCAGTTGTAAAGCTGTGACATTCCTTAAGTACTGGCAGGATTAAACGCTTGTTTTCTGAATGAAGAAACATTTAAGAAAATATGAAATTCAAGGAAAAAGCTAGCAAAAAGAGAGCCAGAGCAAATGCTTATCCATAAATACAGATGTGTAATAACACTTTGAAAGGAAAAAAGGGTAGTTTCCCTAAAGCATGTGCATTCAGGCACACACACACACACACACACACACACACACACACACACACACACACACACACACACACAGCACTGAGACAGGACATTAATAACTGTCTCCTGCAGGGAATACAACACCTTTGCAAGCTAGACAGGGGGATTCCATGGCAACCGACTCTGGGACAGGGAGGGTAGATGCAGAGAAAATGGCTTTTTTTGGGCGTGACAAGAGACGCGTTTGACACATGGCCTGGCATGTTTTCACATTCGCTCAGAAGACCATGAAAAAGACAGAGAAAGACTGCCGGTTCCTTCAAACTGAAAAAACATACGGCGGAAACACAAAATTCCTTCGCTGCACATGTTGGAAGAGCGAGCAGAGCCCCGGCTTTGCTGTTGACAGCAGCGATGTTGGGTTAAGCCCAGTATGCAGAATGACAGTCTTTGCCTTGAGCTTAATGAGTGTTTTCGGGGGGATACCAAAGCACAAACAGGAAACCGTCATTCCTACACTTGAAACACTTTTTGTTTATGCTGTTAGAAAAAGCCTCCAATGCTATAATTTGCTGGTTGCACAGGAGGAGTTTGAAAGCTTGGGCGTGCTCCACGATTATTCTCATGCATCTTAAACCACACATGAAAACCCCTAGAGTGGCTTGACCAATTTAATGATCAATTCAACCTGACCACAGATGATCCAGCTATAGATAATTAAAATGCTTAGCACATTGAACACAAGTGAACCCTTGTTGGGCGCTTGTCTCTTAAAGGCCAAGGAGCTTTGCGTGCCTCTCTTTAACGTCTCCCCTGGGTGCACCACAGACGAAAACATTCCTGCAGCCTGAACATTTGGGAAGCTGAAGGAGAAAGGAAGAGGAAAACAGGGCGAACAAAGTCTTCTGTTTTTTTTGGGACGTTAAGAGAGACTTTCACTGGCAGGTAGTTTAGCAAAGCTTATCAAGTGATGCTGTTAATGGGAAAAAAAGACCTTAAATCAAAGATAATCTTACATGATTTTGGAGATCTCCAGACAGAATAGAAACACTGTGTAATTGCAACTGTAGCTACAGTAATTTTACATTGATTAAAGCCTCTCTATTTTAACTTTGGGTCAACCTTTTGGCGTTTAACTGTGGGTGTGCCCCAAACTTAGCTGGATTATTATTATAGAGCAGGAGAACTTCACAGCAGCACAAATATAGTAGACACCAATGAGACAAAACTCACTGTACTGTACGTTTAAGATTCCAGTTCTTGCTGTGGATTCTTTAATGACGTCCTACAGATGCCACTGACAGAATTGACGGAGGAGGTGAAATACAACAAATGTGTGCCTCAAGAAAGAGCACTGCACAAGTTAAAGTTAAACCAAGGGCTTTGTGGAATTCCTTATCTATATTTGAAGGTTAAGGCCGTGTATGCAGAAAAATGCTGAACGTGTCAGACAGTTCCACCTCCAATTTAAAATATTCCAAACCCTTCAGAGCAGCAAAGTAAATAATCTACAGTCAAATACTGGGAATGGTTTCCTGAGGGAGGTTGGAAAGTTGTTCAATCACTTGCTTTTATGAAAATTAAATTGCAGTTTAATCTATTTGTAAGGAGTTGTAAATTTGTAGCATTTGATTTTCTCCTTCTACGTTTTAGTTGCTTCTGTTGATGTCCTAATTTAGGAATAGGTGAGAGCAAGCTGAAAGATCAGCCTGAGAAAATACAGCTGAAAGAGATCTGAACCACATGCTCTCAGCCTGTTGTGTTTGTTTTCATCCACATTTGGTCCTCATTTTCAGCTTGGAGGCATGCAGAGTGGAAAGAGTCGGCCCCTCGTCAACCTACTGAGAGGAGAAGAGAGAAGAGAAAGGAGTCGGTCACGTTGGGTCAAATACTAGTGTATAGATGTGAAGATGGCAGCAGCTGGATGGTTCTGGGTAAATGACAGAAAGGAAAAGAACTCAATGTCTCAATGTCTCACAAAAAATGTCCAGCTCTGTTTGCAGGAAGAAGTAGCCAAAGCCACAATGTGATGAAAAATCCACAAAGAGCAATTGCATTTTCATACTGCCAGCCATGTCAGGGCTTGTCATGTGATACAATGCAGAAAAGCACGTTCATCTTTCTCCTTCACTATCCCGTCTTCACCCAGTAGAACTGCGCTATGCAGGTCACACTGCTAGGGCTGCTATGGAAAAGGCAACTTCAACATTTAACGGCTGATTATGACTGACAGCCTGACAGCAACAGAAGATTGTGGAGAAAATTAAATGTGAAAATGTTCTCAAGAGGTTTCAGGCCTCAGCACTCAGCACTGTGACAGTGAATGGACAGTGTGGCCCCTCCCACACTCACAGCATTGAACAGCTACATAATCTACCTATGGCTGTTTGAGCTGTCCTGACTCAATTGCCCTCCTGCAGACCAGCTCAGTTTCTGCGGTCCTGTGTCCCACTGTCACATGAGAACACTGTGGATGCTGAGAACTGCCCGGTAACTACTGGGAGAACTGGACATCTTTAGAATTTTTTTTATTTTTAAAAAAAAATTCTCTCATTGTCATTTTAAGTTTATCCCAGGGTCTGGTTTGTGACCTTTTAACACAGCGGTTGCAGTGAAGACACCCGCTACTATACAACAACAGCATCACTGCGCTGTTACTGATAGAGAAAAAGCAATCCTGTTCTCACACAGGTTGAACAAATGACCCCTGCTTTGAAAGAGAGTGCGCCTGTATTAGAGAGGGAAAGGGAGACAGACAGAAGAGAGCGGTCTTCAGGTGCAACATGAGCCCTTTCACTTGATGCCGCAACACTGACTTGCGACTCTTTTGTGTCTGAAAGTGAACTTGTTCTCGCAAATTGTCTGAACACGTACCTGCAGAACGAGCGCAGAACCAAAGAAAAGATTGTAACTGGAATCTTTTTCAAAGGATGAATAAAATTAAATCCTACAATTACAGCAGACCTTGGCTGCATTCAAAATCACTTACTTTATATCATGGATGAAGGGAGAGCAAGCCTCGGGAGACCACTGGAGAGTCTTGAAGTTTTATTTAATTTTGCAGATGTAGTCCTCTACTTTGAAATGGATTAACAGTGAGTAGGGAGCAGTGAATGGGTGTGGGGGGTGATTGTGGACCGCTTCAAACATAGTCATGTAGCTCACAGATTGGGTTTGACAGCTTGTGTGGTTAATGGCAACATTTTTATGAAATACAATAAAACCAAGCTGCACATGTTTTGATGTCAAGTAAAAGAGAAGCTGATTAATAACATACAAATAAAACGAGTCTGTGCGATGGGTAAAACAGGCAGGGAAAAAAAAACAGTCAAAAGTACAAAGGAAGCACTTAAGTAAAAAGTGAAAGGTAATAATAGGTTGTAACAATTCACCAGGAAAGAAGGCACAAAAATTGTCCATTAGATACACTGTACCCAAAACCAATTAGAGCTCATGTTTAAACACTACAGACACACGAGAGACTCGTTAGATACCACGAGTGCTAACCGCCGGTCCCAACTCACATCCACAAAAACATCAGAGCAAAGCAGGCTCTATCTTGATCATTCAACCGCATATTTGAAGTTTAAACCATGACAGTATTTTGAAATTACAATAGTGAGTTGATTCCTCCACTGCTGCTGGTTTTGGCGAAATGTATCCTGGGATACTGGCTGTCCAAAGTCCACATTCTAAGTACCTCCCATGTCACCCTCAATAAAACATGCAGAGCAACAACACATCCAGGCAATTGGACGTGTTTGCTGGATGTAGCAGGCCACATGGAGACATGAAGCAACTGATGACAGCAACACATCCACATGGGCAGACAATAGCACAGATTGAGAGAGGCCTTTGCCCCCTCCTGCAGTCTTTGCACATCTCAATGCACTGCTACCTACAAGGTATAGTTACTTCATCGCCACTTTTGATCCGTGATGGTTCTAAAAACCATGACATTCCTGCCGTAACACATCTGTCTTCTCTTTGCTTAATGTGAGACAGGTTTTCAGTTATTTTTGTGATTCTAATCTGACTGGAATGGAAGTGAAGGAGCAGGAATAGATATTAAATGAAGGGAAACTGGCAGAGCACTGAAGTGGAGATGTGGCTAAAAAGCTGGCAGGGAAACAAATGAAAGTTAAGACAGTCGACATTGCACAGTGAAATGCTAAGGGTTAAGAATAGAAGCTGTGTGTGTGTGTGTGTGTGTATGTGTGTGTGTGTGTGTGTGTGTGTGTGTGTGCACGCGCGCGCATGTGTTGTCAAGGACCAGAGTCTGGAAAGTATTTGATGAAAACACACTGCTGGAAAACAAATTAGACTGGGTAAGTGAATGAAATAAGGAAGGAAGTGTGTGTGTGTGTACTGGTTGAGTGTATGCATAAGCGTGTGGGACCTGAATGTCTGTACATGTATAAATAAGTTTAAGTATAGTGGGACGTGCAAAATTCAGCATCATTAATTAATGAACATAAAACCAAAAAACATGATGGTGCTCCACATCCCCATACACACAAACCCTTCCCATGTTTTCATCCTCATCCATTGGTTAGTTGGGTTGTTTGTCTCCCTCGGTCAGACTGTTATGAAACTTGGAGGAGGGGCGGAGCATGGGCCATCTAGGAACCCATTACATTTTGTGTCAGATTCGCTGAACAGTGAAGAACAGCACCTTTTTTTTTTTACATTAGCCTTGGAAGAAACATGTGTTCTACAGACTGCTCTTCATGTTTTAGTGACAAAAGTTCCCTTTATAAAACACAAAATCCATGTGGAAGTCAATGTTGTTTCAGGGCTGAATGGACGCCAGTGTAAAGCAGAGCCCACACTAAAGGAGAGGTTTTACAACGTGCCTGTTGTGCATCATAGTGCTGTTGTGTTGCACGTCACACCTGACCGGACGCTAGCATTTCACCTAAAAATCACAGACTGGGGAAACATTATCCCAGCTTTTCTGGTTCACTGTAATCAAGCAAACCACCATAGCGAGGGATCCTCTTAAAATGTGCTTGAATTGACCACTGAAACCACAAAGAAAAGAAAAAGAGACCCATGATATGAAGCATTAAAGATTAGCCTGTCAGGGGCCTCTGGTCTGCTGCCACTGTAATGTGAAACTACAATGTGAGCGGAGGCAGGCCTGTGTAGGCACAAAATCCAGCACATTTGTTGTGTGTGTCGACCTGTGGCAGATCAGACTGGGGGGAGGCTTTTTAACAGCAGTGGGAAAAGGAAAATCATTTTAAGGATTCATGAAGGATTCCTGCACACAAAATATCAGCTGCCGCCACTGATAAACGCTGTCTTATCTGCAGATTGCTCTGGCTAGCTTGAGTTCAACCTTGTCCCCGTTCTCCAGGAAAAAAAATCGACACATATTTGATGTATATTTTTACAGCTATTCAAATATAAAAATGTAAAGGCCTGTCGTACTACACGATGCAATCTTCAGCAATATTCCATTTTCAGCATGTAGGTTGCTACTAACTACTTAGCAAGCTAGGTTGCTTGTTCTTGCTTCATACTGGGGGGGGGGGGGGGGGGGAGAGGGGACTAGGAAAACGGTAGCAGTCAAAAAGCAGAAGGGGTATAGAATACAAACTGAAATCTACGACAGACTGGTGACCCATCCAGGATGAACCCCGCCACTGCTCGATGTCAGCTGGGATAGGCTCCGGCCCCCCCCGTAGCAAAGGTACATACACCACAAGCAGAAATAAATACAACAGCAGCTTCTATCTAATGTGTCAGAGTGTTGAGGTTTCACTAAACCTAGAAGCAGAGGAGTTTAGTTCTCTTCTTAAGTTTGTGTTGTAAAGTGTTATATTTAGAGCCTTCACATGGTTGTTGATCGACTGGCAGCATTGTTCAGCAAAACCTTTAATGTTAAGAGTGAAAACCTCTATTTCTTTACTCAAGGTAAGATGTGAGGTTTTGTCAAAAGCAAACAAGCTCTGACAGTACAGTCTTACCCGGAAGGCAACGTAGTCCAAACACATCTCGACTCCTTGCATTTCCCCCACTCTGACTCAGCATCCTCTCCTGTGAAGGTAAACAGAGCTGACTTTAACATGGCGTAATCTCTCATTCCAGGAGAAAATCTTGCTTGTTTTTACATATTAAAATCAGCAGACACACAAGAAGTCCTGTGTTTGAAAGAACAGATTCGCATTGGTGGAAAGTCCCTTGTTCACAGTTGTCATTTGTCTCCAGTAATTGAGCAGGTGCAGCGAATTAAGTTAATATGTTTAAACCGCATAATTATAAATGTATCCTGTGTCACCTACTTACTTATTAGATCTTAGTGCAGCTTTCAATACCGTTGACCATCATGTCCTATTCCAGAGACTGGAACATGTCACTGGTATTAAAGGAACCACACTAAACTGGTTTAGGTCATATTTACTGGGTCGATCTCAGTTAGTGACACGCAGCTGTACTTGTCAGTGCATCCACATGAAACAAATCAGCTGACTAAACTGGAGGCCTGTCTAAAGGAAATAAGAACACGGACGACCCACAATTTTCTTTCATTAAACTCTGACAAAACTGAAGTTATTGTGTGGGGCCCAAAACACCTCAGAAACACCCTACCTGATGAGATCAGGATCGGTCCTTTAACTCTCACATTAAGCAAATCTCTAGGACTGCTTTCTTTCATTTACGTAACATCGCTAAGATCAGACACATCCTGTCTCAAAAAAGATACAGAAAAACTAGTCCATGCTTTTGTCATTTCCAGGCTGGATTACTGCAATTCCCTCCAATCAAGCTGTACCAATAAGTCCCTGAAGTCTCTCCAGCTGGCCCAAAATGCTGCTGCCCGCGCGTTGACTAGAACTGGTAGAAGAGACCATGTCTCTCCTGTACTGGTTTCTCTGCATTGCCTCCCCTGTCAAATTCAGAATAGAATTCAAAATTCTTCTTCTAACATACAAAGTCCTCAACAATCGGGCACCTTCATATTTGACAGAGCTCATAGTCTCCAATTACCCAGCTAGAACCCTCTCCTCCCAAGATGCAGGGTTACTTGTGGTTCCTAGAGTTTCCAAAAGAAGAATGGGAGCTAGAGTCCTCCTGTACTCATATGTGTTATTAACTCTTCTTCTTCTCCAGAGCCTTTGGGCTTCCTCACTTCCAAGATCCCTGACTGATGCTGCTGCTGGAGGAGGCTACAAACCTGAAGAGGCTCAAGCTGCCACCCTTAGCAACACCTGCTCACACCCCTGTGTGTCCATCAGTCTCTCCTCCTTTCTCTCTCTCTTTATCTCTGTCCCTCTCTTTCCTCCTGTGTATCTGTCTTCCTCCATTATCTGTCTTTGTCTCTGCCCTGCTCTCCTGCTCTCTTTCCCCCCAACCACTCAAAGCAGACGGCCGTCCCCATTGAGCCTGGGTCTGCTCAAAGTTCTTGCCTATTAAAAGGAAGTTTTCTGCCACCGTTGCAGGATGTGCTTGCTCATGGAGAATTGCTGGGTATAAATTCATTGAGTGTGGTGCTGGACCTGCTCTACTTGCAAAGTGTCAGGATATAACTTTTGTTGTGATTTGGCGCTATACAAATAAAACTGACTTGACCTACCAACCTCACAAAAACCTTGATTATGAAGGCATTCAGATGTTCAACCTGAAAGTGAGAGTGATAATGTTCTGTTTATATTTTTCCCCACAGAATCTTTATATTTATATTTATGTTCACCCAAGACGTCATCTAAAAAGCACACACACCTACAGACCCTTATGTGTGCTAAGTGACATTTCATTGATGTCCTTTTCGCCTCAACTGCTCATTTTCAGACAGAGAAACAAAGCCACGTTTCCATGAGCTGCTTTTTCCTCTTTCCTCCACAACAGCCATAAGATCTTGGTCGTTTGATTCAGTTCTACAAGTGGAACCCATCTCCAAAGAGCCACAAAGATGACCATTATCAGCTTGCGTGCTGCTCACTGGCACATAAGGATCCACTTAACTGCACTCCTAACCCCCCCGTGAAGTCCTTTTACATTTATTGGCTAGAAATCCCATGATATGCTAAGGCCTGTAATGTGAGCGGATCATATGATTACACAGGTGGCGAACAAGTTTTAGAGTAGTTCATAAATAGAGAAAAGACCCTGAGTTGACACTCGAGAAAACTATATGTTAGAAACCACAAACTACTTTCTCAGCAATTCTGGCTAAGTCTGTCCCACAATGGAACTATTAATCAGTTTCATTTAAGGCAGCAGCTTTATCACAAAACACTGGCTGGTATTTCTTCGAGTCAGCAGGGATGTGTTAACAAAGAATCCACTCAGTCGCCAATGTTATGCTAACTACTTTGCAGTTCTGTGAGTTCTAGGTTAGCAGCCTGCTCATGAAAAACCTGACACTGAAAGCTTGGAGTCCTTTTAAAGTGCAGGGGGGAGGAACATTTAACAAAGAGGACTACGAACGGACGATGTTGCAGCTTGTCCGGATCCAAAAAGAAAGATGATTTTGGGCTTTGTAAATGAAGTTTGAAAGAGATTTTTTTTCCTTGGAAAGACAGGAAAAAAAACCACTGATTTTTATAGCAAGTCACTGCCGAGGAAAAAAAGAAGTTTTAGTTATCTTTTTAATCACAAAAACAATCATATAATACATTGCAACTTCAACCCTTTCCCAATTTCTGTTTAAATTACTTTGGAAACTGCTAAAGCCAAAGGGGGAAAAGTGCAGAACCAAGGTAAAGTAAGCCATAAACATAGTAATAAAACAACATAAGTCTGCAATAAACTACATGATTTAGTCAGAAGGAGGAAGTCATCCAAACATATATGGCTACACTATTTATTCCAAGATGTTATATTTCAGTTCCAAATATTTAAACGGGCCAAAGCTATGTGCTTGAAAAGAAAAAAAAAAACCTGGAAAAAACACAAGGCCTTTTTATGATAAGGCAGGACACTGAAAATTTATAAGGCCTGGTTTGAGCTTGCCAGGGCATTGTTCTATTTTTCCCAACTGGCTTTAAAATGTCTCGTGCTTTCTCTCCGTCTCTACTTCGACACCCACAGAAAAGCCACAGCTGAATTCCTTATCCTCTTTTAAGAACATCAGACGGTACTCAGATATTGTCTTTGTTATTTGAGCATTAGATCGATCCTCTGAAGGTTGTCAGGACCAGCAGACTGGGCCTTGTGAGGCAACATGCTAGATAAAGCAATAATACACAAGGTAAAGAACTTCTGGTATTTAATCTCAGACTAGGCCATGTACATGGTGTGATATGGGTGATATAGATATAGATATATATATATATATATATATATATATATATATATGCATATTTGTGAGATTTTGCAATTCAGAGGTAAACAAGCAAAATTGATTAGGAAAATGGGAAGATGATCATGTCAAAGCCACATCATGTGGACTAAGTCAGGGTGTGAATATGACACAAATACCTTATTTCCATTCTGGCCTTTTTGCTTTTTATAATGTGGCTTCTGCATCCCCCAACCAGATCACTTCCATCGCCTCTTCCTCCCCTCGTGTCGCCTCTATGCCCCAATTTTGCCTTGTTCTGCTCCCTCTCATCATCCTCGAGGACAGCAGCCAAGGCTCATTGCAGTTTCCATTGCTCATGGCTTCCCTCTGCCACTGCGGCCAGACTTCTGCAGTAAATGTGCTTGTTCCTGGGTTTGGAACATACTTCTCTCTCCCCAAACACCCATGCCAAACTTCAGAACAAAGGACAATTCTGGAAAGACTCTGGAGATAATAATATCCTGCAGCACCTTGAGTTCTACTATTTTCATCTCCTCTCCTGTCTTGAAGTCTGATTTGACTTGGAACAATGGCAATGCCGTTCAGTAAACACAGTCAATTCACTACAATTCAGTTTCCTAACAACTTTCTGGGAAAAAATGCTTTCATCTTAGGATGTTTTCTCTTGTAAAAAAACAAAAAAACAAAAATAATAACCTAGACACATAAACTGAACTTCATGAAAAAAAAAAAAGAAGTTCCATTTACTGACTGTTGGGACATTTTTTGCAGTTGAGTCCTGAAAAGACACAGTAGACATTGAGCATTTGCTGTTGAGATGAACAATCTTGAGTCTGTTTTGAAAGCTAAATACTGAGCTCAGCTCTGCGTATGGCTTATAAAATACATTTTAGCTTTCAGCCACTGTTCATTGTGGTGCTGAAAAGGGTCACAGTCCATGTGTTTGCATTGTGCTTGCCATTTCCTCACATGAATGGGGACAGTCATGTGGTATTGTGACTTGGTTTGGAGGGGAAACACGGAGCTGAGGTAGTTTTGCTAAATGAGGTTTCACCTCTTTTCTTTCAGAATAAACAATTTTGTTTGTGTCTACACAACGCAACACAACAAACAACTGAGACAGCCGGCCACTTCTGCACAGTTAAGACTTTGAGGGGAAAAAATAGGCAAAATCCTGCCTTGAATAATAAATCAGAGCCTCATTAACTGGAGATTCTGGTGGTTAATATTTAATATGAAAATGCCTGCACCACACCTCTGTACAGCCTGCTGTTCATTGCAGGCGCTGCAGCAATTATGCTACAATTAATGCTGTATGCTCTTAGATGAAAGGGAGAGGTCACTCATTTTGTAATTCTCCACTCTGACACCTTCCATCATGGCAATAAGGGAGTATTTATAGCGAGGCCTGCATCCTTAGTTGCTCATTATAACACCATTAGTCTACACTTAAAGAGCAGGAGAATCACTGGCTCTTTTAACTGTATTTCTTCTGATTGTTTTTGATTCAGTGTCTCATTGTAGATTTGCATCCTCATTGATCTGCTCCTTCAGTGGTTTCAGTGCAGTGCTGACAGGGAGTAGAGCTGAGGTCTGTTTGTGCAGCTGATGAAACACTTGGAACAGAAGGACTCCAAGGTCATCTAACGCCACATAATCACTGTGTTCAAGGCGTTGAAGCCAAAACTATATCAGCAGCTTCATCAGGCCGATAAAAAGCAATACACTGCTTTGAGCTAAATGCTAACGTCAATGTTCCTACATGCAATGCTAGCGTTTACCTATTCTTTTCAATCCCAGTTTGCTGTTGGAATGCTACCATTCAGTTCTTCAATGCAGTGGTCTATTGGGGCTGTGAGAGCACCGAGACACAGGGACAAAAAAGGGCTGAACAAGCTGGTTAAGAGGGCCAGCCGTGTCCTGGGCTGTCCTCTTCATCTGGGGGGTGTGGGGAGGGGGGGGGGGGGGGGGTGTAGTTAAGCTGACGTCAATCACCAACACCTGAAGGTGCAGCTGACTTTCTGGAGGAGTGCGACCACAGGTCACTCATTCATTCATTCCCCCAATCATCAGACTGTACGACACCAGCATTTCACAATCTAGCACTGCTGAGTCTCTGTCACATCGTTCATCTCTGACAACCCACAGCCATTTCTCCACCATTCTTATCCTCCAGTTTACATTTCCAGTACGCAATTGTCTGTTTTCTGTGCAATATAGTTTTCATCTGCATTAATACTAAGAGTTTGAATCCCGGACAAACTCAAGATACACTGCTATCACAACACTGACAGCAGTGGTATCACAATACAGACATTCTGAGATAATCAGTATGTTGCAGGAGGAATAAAGGAAAAAATCTTAAAAACACAAGAATTAAGTATTCATATAGTTTCAATAAAATTGAGGTGTACACACACAATAAATAACTTGTCAAAATGGTGGGTGAATCTGTTCACATCACCAGTTGGTGGACTACACGGGATGATTTTTGTCACCAATGTCTCAATACTGTATCACAACACATTTTGCAAGTATGTTGCGGTGTGGATATTTTGTCTCACTGCTCATCAATATAGCCGTAAAAAGTGAGAAGGTGCAATTTTTAGCTGAATTCTATATTTTTAGACGTTGTGTTTCATTCATCCGCACTCCTTTGTTTGACTCTCCGTGTA
This sequence comes from Aulostomus chinensis, assembly GCF_037954235.1. NCBI lineage: Eukaryota > Metazoa > Chordata > Actinopteri > Syngnathiformes > Aulostomidae > Aulostomus > Aulostomus chinensis. The sequence goes on along the minus strand of NC_141330.1, from coordinate 4,747,507 downwards.
CTTTTTGAGCTGCTTTAACATTTCGCCATTGTAGGATCAATCAAGTTTTATCTTATCTTATGAGTACCAGACAATGCTGCAACAAGAATTCGGCCATTATCCAAGAGTACAAGAGTTCTCCACCAGCTCAGCTTGTAGATGCAATAATGTGGCTAATACCCCGGTGAAATGTCAGGAATGTATGGAAAAACAGATACCGCCCAAGCCAAAGCCACACAGTTGAAAGCAAGTTTTCATCAGAAACTACAATGCCTCCAGTCAACAGAGCCCTGACACACCAATGCATCATAAAATGTATACAGAAATTTGTATTAATAAGTCAGGAGCAATATCTAGTGGCTAGAAGGACAATTCTGTGACTAGAATACTTGATTGCCTGACACCCAACAGCGTCCACCAACAGACAAAGCCTCCTCCCGGTCTCCGCCGCACACTTCTCTTTACCCTCTGCATCACTACACACGAGCGTGTCAGCTAAATGACTTTAATGAAAATCTAATGCTGAATATTGAACCCTCTGAATGGCCCATCATCATCTCTCAAATGAGAGGTTATGTTGACAGGCACTCAATCTGACTGCTCAGATCCCAGACCTGAAATGATCAGTGCCATTCCACTCTTTCAAAATAGAAAAGTCCCTGGAGACCCAGCCCTTCTGCTAGTGAATAGCACCGCTGGTTAATTATCACCAAATGCCAGATCGATACACCCTCTAAAGGGATCATAAATCTGCTCCGATGTTAAGAGGAGCTCATTGTTCTGTTTAAGTGCTGAGAGCTTGAGCAACTAGGGGGCTGGCGGTGAATGTGATGTCTGGGTCCACCGGGAACGGGTGTGGGTGTCTATGCCGCTCTGGCCCACTCCTATCAGGCTTGGATCTTCAGCCACTCTGAATAGAGCTCAGATGATCCCTCCTCTGGCATTTTTGCTTCTGTGGAGCTTTGTACTGTGTGCCTTTCATGCTGGCTGCTTCAAAGCTGACTGGGAGATGCAGATAGAGTGAACAAAAGGGCATAGGCGCAGCCAAAATAAGCCAGTTCAGATGCAGGCTTGAGCCTTTTCATGTTGCATTAACTGATTTAATTGTTTCCAGAAAAAAGATAAGAATTTCTCTGGTTCCAGCTTCTCATGTGAAAATTTGATGTTTAGGTGGATTTTTTTTTTTTTTAAAGCTTTTAAACAGTAAGTCAGACAAAACAAGCAACCTGAGATTAGCATGGACTCTTCCTGTAGCGCTGCTTTATTTGGTCAGAAAAAAAAAAAAAAGAGTCATATTTCAATTATTGTGTTTTTTTTTTTTTTTGGGTGATTTGCAATATAATAAACACATGGTTTCACATAGTCTCCTTGCTTGGTTATCCAAAAAAACCCCAAACAAACATACAAATTAAGAGATAATTTTGAAATGTGCAGTTACAAAAATCAAACATACAAAATGATTGTATCAAAATAATAATCTTTACCAAGTTAAATCAAAATTGAAAAAGCCAATTCAGCAAAATGTGTGCAGTCCTACTCCAAATGCTAACTGAGGATTTCTCTAATGGTTCTATAATTGCACAGGCTGACATTGTGTTTGGGAGCCGACCAATCATAGAGCTCAAAATTCCAAAACGTAAATTATCAATCAAAAAATAGATTGGCGTATCAGGTTACCTGTCTGATTCATAGTTTATGCAACGTGCCGAAGGCTCTACACTTTCATTAGAGAGGAGAAGATTAACCAATACAAGCAAACTGCCAAGCCATCTGGTCCTAATTCTTCCTACGATTGTATTCAGTCTTCTAAAGCAGTCTTAACAAATGCTCATGGAAGTGAAACCTTCGAGTGTGTGGGTGGCCTGTGCCTACATCCTCACATCCTACCACTCTACATATCTGAGGCTCGGTCACATTTTCATACACTCGGGATTCCACTGGTTGGAAGCTTCTGTGACGACTTCAGCGCATCTCATTTTGTGGTAATCTAATTCAAAGCTCCTCCACCTCCTGTCTCCATAGCGACAGCCAGATGTTGTGCAGCGTACATCACCCCCCACTCCACATGCGAGCCTCGCCTGCAGGAAGAGTAAAGACGCATCTGTTCCCATTTTCCCCTGCGGCTGCTGAAAATAACCAGGGAGAAACAAAAAGCCAGGCAACATAAAGACGGTGCCAAGAGGCTGTTACCAAAGGAAGACGCTACTTTTGATACATTCCTTGTGATATCATCAAACTAATGTCTCCTCATCGTCCACTTCATCCCAGACACTCCTAAACAACAAAATCTTAATCATATTCTTAAATGTATTCGTAGGATTTTCCAGCTTTTCAAACGCAGATCACATGACCCTTTAACGCTTTGGTGATTCAGGCAGCTGAAACTGAGTAAAACAGAATTCATTGGAGGTGTAGTGTTTTAGTTCAACAATTCAATACTATACCAAGCTAACTCCCTGCCGGACAGACAATTATCCCAATCAAGGACTGGTCAAATTATGTAATTATGCTGTATTTTTACAGTGATTTATCTCCTTATAGTCTGGGCTGAAGGAGCAGGCAGCCATACACAGCCTAGTTCTCCCCTTGAAAAGCTGCTGAGGTGCAAACAAAATAGCAAGAGACAGACACTCACACACCAGAAAGGCTCTGGGAGAGATTTCTGCGGGGGGGGGGGTGCAGGTTTCTAACTCAAGACAGGCTGCAAACTACCTGAAAATCCATTTATAGCTCAGCTCACTGAATGTTTGTCGGTGTTTCCTGCATCGTGTCCTCACCAGCTTCCTGGCCTTTATGTTTTAGGATCACATGAGAGGTGCATAAAGCATAACACTCACAGACTGTAATGCAATAAACTTAAACAAGAATTTAACCTCCTTCTTGCAAACTACTCCTGACATGGAATTGTACGTGGTCCTTAATGAAGCTCGGGTCAAACCACAAAATAGAGAAGTCAGACGACATTCAAAGCTGCAGAAGAAAAAAACAACAACAACAAAAACTGGCTGGCATTTTCACAACCACATCAAATATCCAAAGAAACCGACATCTGTCGTACATCAGAAACAAAGAGCAAACGTTAATTCCCTTTTGCAGCCCTTGTACTCAGCCTGTCATTCTTTCTTATCTTGTTTAAATTCAGTCGGAAGCGCAGTCTTTAGTCGTGTAAAACTGTATAAAACAACTTAAATAGCTGTGGTGTTGTTAGGCTGTCACAACTGGGCTTCGTTAGCCTCGGCAAGCTAACTCAATGTAAATAACCTTACCTTGATATCTGGGAGCATTTGTCTCACTTTGAAGGTGGTTTTGGATCCGGTCAACATTTTTAGGGACGACAGGTCAACTCGAGTTGGATGGAGAAAAAAAAACAACAACAACAAAAAAATCTAAACACGTAATGTAACCCTCACTGCGTTTTAAACAAAACAAAACAAAACAAAAAAAAGCCTTATTATGGCTGAAGTTAAACAGCCGTTGGTGTGGCTAGCGGTGTCCGTTTTCCATTTGAATCCGGGTGTATGTGTGGGGGGGAAATACTGTCCAAAAAAAAAAAAAAAGGGCAATAAAAAGGTCCGGGGGTCCAGTAACGGTTAGCCCGTGTCACCGGCCGCTACGACAGAGGTGCTCGGTGTGGACAAGCCAACTATTTTCGCTCTTTTCATCGCTATTCGCACTGACAGCATCCGTGTCCCGACCGGACAGAAACACACACGGAAAAAAAACAAAAAAACAAACAGAGCACACCGCGATTAAATAGACAGCCAGTCACAAGACTTTTACACAAGTGACGTTAGTCACTCACTAACGGAGAGATGTGTTCACCGTTCCTGCTGCAATATTTGTTTATCCCTTCGCCATAGTGAAACACTTAACGGAGGGGAAAAAAAAAAAAAAAGAAAAAAAGGAGAGCCAACGAGCAGCAGTGCAGCTTCTTAAAGGGCCAGTACATCTCGCGGAGGAGCCATAACTTACCACCGGGACCGCAGGGACAGTCAGCAAATGTAAAACGAATAATAACAATAATCATCATCAGAGTAATCGGAGTCATGACTTTTACTTTTAATTTTTTTTTTTGTATCTTAATTTTATACTCGCAGTGGTGGTTTTAATGTTATGTTTAGCATTGAGAAGGGAAAGTGTCGCGCCCTCCATATGGGTAGTGTTTAATGAGTGACCTTTTAGCCTCCCCCCCTTCTTCATACTCAAGCGTTTGAGATATAGCTGCACAAGTTGCATGCACTCGTGAGGTAAGAGAGGTGAAAGTTCAAGTATTTCACTCCAAATTGTATAGAAGCAAATATACAAAACACAATGACGTATGGGTCGGCGTGGCTCAGAGGTAGAGTGGCCATCTAGCAACTGAAGGGTCGCTGGTTCGATCCCCACTTCCCCTGGTGACCATGTAGAAGTATCCTTGAGCAAGATACTGAGCCCCTAATTGCTCCTCATGGCCCTGTGACAAACTGGTGACCTGTCCAGGGTGAACCCCACCTCTTGCCCAAGTCAGCTGGGATAGGCTCCACCCCCCACAACCCTGAAGGGATAAGAAGCGTTGAAGATGGATGGATAGACAGATAACAAAGCATGTCAAGACAGGAAATATTACAAGTGCATGTGTTCAAATCGGACTCTGAATTGTCATGTTTTGATAGATCTATTCATGACTTCTGTTGACTGATCCGTTTACAGTGGTTTACATATGAGTTTGACTTTGCTCTCCGATCATTGCTGCCTGACTGACCTGTTTAGCCTTAAATAGCATCAAGGGAATGAGTTTTGTTCCACAGACGTCAGCTTTGCTTTTCATACAGTAGTTGGAGCTTTGGCTTTATATTCAGGCGCATGGCTTTTGAGGATTTGAATTGAGGGATTAGTTGAGCGAGCCAACCAATATGAATAAAATCCCTCGACTCCTGACCTTTTGGTGTTTCCAGCATTTCAAATATCACCCCAAAATAAAGCAATTTAGTATTCACAGCCTTGCTCTGCTCAGCAGTACCTTATGCTGATCCTCTAGCGGGTCTCTGTGGGGACTGGCTCCTCTTCTCTCTCATCCAAAGCTTGTGGAAAGACAATGTCAAAAGCTTTCTTTTAAACAGGAACCAGACCAGTTGAGACGTAATTCCCTCTCATGTAGAGCTGGGAAAGTATGAATAATCCTGGGCGGCTGTCTGTTCTGCTGAACAGGTGGAGAGGCAATGTCCTTGTGAACTGTAGTAGAGGGAGGTCTGGATTTTTTACCACATGGGAAACTATTCAATATTACATAAGGGTCTCCAGTTTCTCTAATACATAAAACAGCCACAGACACAGGACCTTGCATCATCTGAGCCGGAGTTATTCGACAATCTATAATGCAACAAGGTCAATACACAAAGACACTGATAGCAAATAATATGTCTCAGTTGAATTTATGTCTCTTTCATCAGGGTATAGTGCACCTGAATATGTAGCTCTCAAAAATAACAATGTTAATAATAATAATAATGATAATAATAATAATGGCATCTGTAAAATGTCCCTCAAGCACTAAAAGACAGATGTACTCTGCTGAGTCACACTGCCATCCTAAATTAGAACCAAGATGAATTTGGTGTTTTTGGTCTAGAATGTGAAGAAAAGTACACTGGATTCAAGCCACTTCAAGTGCTCTTGCCAGTTTTCACGTCTGACAACATTTTAAAAACCACATGTATCTGCATTTTCTGCAGAAACTAAAATGTATCACCTCTGCTAAGGAGTTCATATTTTTTGGATGGCATGCATTTCAGTAGGATTACACAAAAACTGTGAGGTTGACTTTTACCAAACTTGTGGGGAGGGTGCAGTATGAGCCAAGGAAGAATTTCCGGACAGCTAAATAACAGCGCCACCTGGTGGCATTACGATTTGATGCATCACTTGACAAGCTTCTTTTCAAATTTTGGTCAGAAACACTTTAAAAAGGTCATAGTTATATTTCAGTTGAAGCAATCCAGAGTTGTATGATTGAGTTTTTCATGATCCAGGAAAGAAGAGAGGAAAAAGCATTCTTGAAATACAATGAGAATTTATTCAAACGGTGCAAAAAATTAATAATCATAATAATAATAACCTAACATAAAATCTGATGTTCTTTCTGTCCAGATTGCACTGTCACACAGCCTTAGGGCTCTCCTCAAAAAAAAAAAAAAAAAAAAAAAAAGCAAAACATTAAAACAATAAAAAATAAAAACAGATCAAAATACCAGGACAACTGAAACCATCTTCAAATAATGCACAAATTTGGTAACGTGGATCGCCATTTACATGCAACAGTTCCAGTCCCATGCAACTCGAAGTATTCCATGTTAATGTCACTGATGATGACTCTTCGGTTCCCAAAGAAACGACAGTATGGTACAATATATAAAAATAAATCAGGTCAGTTGCGTTGCGAAGTAAAATTCTGAGCCATTTCTCTTCTGGTTCGGAGGAAATGAGCTGGGTGAGCAAGAACATTATCGCCATGTTTTAGCAGAGCACGGATCGGTGTAGAAAAAGGTAAACGAAATTTACAAAATCCAGAAAAAAAAAACAAAAAAAAAAACTAAACGACAGACTGCTAGACAACTAGCCATGTGAGAAAGAACATCCTAAATCTTCTCAACTAAACATTCCACAAGGAAACCTATTAAAAAATCTCACTATAAATATATATTCTCAAATGGTATCTTGTTAGGTCAGTGTTGAGGAAATTAGTTTGCAATGAGAGAGAGCCTCCATGTATAAAGAGGCTGGTCAGGGAGTCAGTCGCCTTCAACAGCCAAAATATCCCTTTCTGGTTGTTCTTCTCTAAATCCAGACGTGTACAAGCTCATCATCCACACTTGTTATAGTATCCAACAATATACATTCTTACCCTTTTAAAAACACTGTAAAACTTTGGGCTTACAAAAATAACTTGAAACACGTTTATACAACTTCTCATTGTTTTTGTTTAAATACAAAAAAAAGGTGTTTTAGCCGGTAGAACGTGATGTCCTAAATGTTTCTGAGGCATTCATGTAAGCTAATTATTGCCCGAGAGAAACAGGCTTCCCACGCTCGGGGAACATTAGATAGGTCTCATCTGAATTCCAATGCTAGTGCAGGAACACATGTCAACACACACACAAACACAGCAAATGCTATTTTTTTGTTTTAGATAGCATGAATTATTCTCAGTGTCATTAAAACACACACACACACACAGGGAATTCCCTCTTTCTTTGATCAGATTTTGCAATGTAGAGAATACAACTTGCTAAATTAATTAGCACAACTCAAATGAGTTTGTTTACATTTTGGTTATTCTTGTTCTGTAGTTTGGATGTCGGGCACATGGACGAGCTCCTTCTCGTAACGGAGAGTGAAAAGAAAAGCAGAAGTGCCCTCCACTGGGCAAGGCAGTGAATTGCATACTAAATTGTGCTTCTCCAATATAATCAAATCAAAATCAGATTTTAAAACAAATTCCTCGCCAATGATTATAATAGGGGATATAATGACAGATTTGAATATTTAAGTGGTAAATTCTACTTCAGTACAAATAAGTCTTGAATTGGAAATTACACGAAGGAAGACTGGAATGGAATAATTGTCCGCATCGATGATATGCCCCATTTAAGATGAATAACGGCATATTTTTTACAAACAATAATGTTAAATTTTAGGGGGTAGCAGTAGTAGTAATAGTAGTAGTAGTAGTAGCAGTAGTAGTAGTAGCAGCAGTAGTAGTAACTGCAGGCAGCGAGGCAAGCAGAGGGAACAAGACTGATGGCATGAGGAGGACAAATGCTGAATGAAAAAGGCAACTAGGAAACTGAGTTAGATGGTGACAACGGCACCAAAATGTAGCTCTACAGAAACTGAATCCTTTTGAGAAACCCCTCAGGCCCGTGCCTCTGATTTCCCAAGAACAGAGGTGGCAGTGTCTGCAGAGATGAACTAGGGACAACAGTCGGGCCACTTCAAAATACAGTAAAACATTTTGCTTCTACGGACATCAGGAAAGTGCTTGATTTTGTGCAAAAAGAGTTTAAGCGACTGGTATTGGTGGTACGAATGCTAGACACTCAAAACTGTGGTCAGTAGGACTTCAAACTTCAGAGACTGCAGTGGGTGACCACGTGAATAAGGATTAAAATGTCCAAATAGGACATTTGTGATATCTGTCCAGATATTTAAGTTGACTTTTCTATGTGATGAGGAGTTTAACATTTCTCAACCATTACAATGCAAAGGTTTCGTTACCTCAAAACAGTGAGTTTCAGAATCATGCCTTGTTACCAGATTTTGTCAATAATGTGGTCTGACCGACCGACATCAGTCGATGCTGGACATGTGGGTACTGGCTAGGGTCCTGGCTGATATCAGCCAATATTAGCAACTATTCAGCAGGTATCGGCTGAGGAAAAACCTTTTTTAATAGTGCGTGCAAAGTGGCTTGTTTTCTTGCGTTATTTGCTTTTCAGTAGAGCACAATGTGCTCCTATGTTACTTTGATGTCACTTTGAATAAGTTATTTTCTCCGTCAACACTAAAATGTTCAAACTTCATCACAAGCATTTGAACCATATGTGAGAGATGATAGCAAAATATCCATATACTTTCTCTCAATCTCTCTCTAATATATAAAGAATATTGGCTAATTCATCAATTACCTGTGGTTTTTCCTCGCCGATACCACTATCAATCCCCAAAATCCCATTATGGTCACGCCCTAGCCAATAAAATGCAAATACTATTTTTGAACATTAATAAGTGGCATGTACCACTTTGTATCATGCAAACAGAAATCTAAGACGTCTGTCACAACAGGAGACGTTATTGCTTTAGAGCAGCTTTATGTGACTAGTTTAATAGCACATCTGTCAAAATTCTGAAATTCAAACTGCGTTCTGCAACATAATTCATCAGTGTGGTAAGCAAAGGGTCAGATGCCCCTGAAATCTGTTGTGCTGGATTTGCCTTTTTGACTTTACACCGAGTGGTAAAGCATACCTGGGTTGGCCAGCGATCAAATGCTTCGGCACCAAACATGGTCGCAGACAGAGGAAGACCCAACTAAGAAAAAAGAACGTTCCAAAAAAGAAAAAAGAAAAACTCTGGATCAAACTCTGGGAATATTATCATATACCATACTCATCTCTGCTCCCGGGCCATTATTTGACAAATTGCATTTATCCTGAAAAAGGACGCCATCTTTATCATCCAATTTACTTATACATGAACCAGAAAAAAAGTAAGTGTAATTTGTTCTGCCAGAGATTGAACAGTGCAGAGCAGTTGTTTTTAATGCATGGCCATATAGGTGTTTGCATTTTGGATCATTAGCACCTCAGCAGCCCACAGAACGCTTTGTCATTAGCATTGCATGGTCGTTTCGTTTTTGCAATGTGCAAATGGTGACTGACGCAAGAGCAATTTGACAAGGATTGATTCTGCTGTGTCCCGTGGAACATGTGACGCGAGCATTCAGTTCCAGTGGTGTAAAATCTGTATAACACTGTAATCACCCAAGCAAGACTTCAAAAATGGTCACACATCTCCGAATTAACCAACCAAAATATTACAACATACCACAAAAGGAGTGGAGACACCTTTTCTGTTTGTGCTTGCATCACTGTGTATGTAGTCGGGAATCTGACTTAGTGTTTATGTATATGTAGAAGTGTTAATGTGTTATGAATGGCGCCTGCCTTATACATTCTCTCCACTAGGAGGTGACAGTAGCAAGGCGTTAAAACTCTTGATAAAGAGGGAGAGCCTGCAGCCAACACACGCGCGCGCGCACACACACACACGCACGCACGCACGCACACACACACATATACATACAGAACACCTGCATAAGAGCCACAGCAAAATGTAACAAGTGCAGTTAGTCAATTCTACGGTCAAATATGTGACCCCGCAGTCAGAAACCACCCTGTTTATTCGGTTGACTCTGTGCCGCTTTCTAAGGCTGACTATTCCAACAGGAAGTGACACAGCTGAAAAGGGAGAGAGCTGGTTGTGCCTTTTGCTTGTCCATTTGGAGGTTGATCTGTCCTAACTTTTGTTAACTGGAAAAGGCCACTCATCAAATTCAAGCCATGCTGTGGTCCATTCAGAACCTGTGGATGGCTGGCTCTGTCTCCCTCTTCTTCAACTCTTCCCGATAGCAGTAGGAGCAGTAGTTGCCCGTCTCAGGGTGTCCGTAGTAGGTGCAGCTGGGTGTCCGACAACGGCTGGACTGCAGGCAGGCTAAACCACCAGCACTGCCTAGTGAGTAGTGCCTGACGGGTGGGAGTCCGCCCCGAGAGTCTAAGTTGGAACATGTTTCCCGGAAGCCGTTGGTGTAGCTCCCACCAGGAGGTTCACACACAGGATAGTCTGGTGGGTCGAACTCTGAGGGATACGAGGGTGCGAGGCAAGATGGACTCAGGGAAGCAGGGCCTTGTGAGTTATTACATGGATGGGAGGGACCTTGCGTTGCTGGGCAGTGCCGGGGAAGGGTGGCATATGAAGGTAGGCCAGGGTATGAGGTTGCAGGGGAGCCACCTGCTAGCTGGCGTCGAGTATCCATGTAGCCATGCATATGTAGGTGCTGGGTGAGGGGTGCTGCAGCAGGGTGCTGGTCTATGAAGGAGGGCCGAGGAATGGGCACAACACCAGAGTACATAGAAGGGCTCAGAGGTGCAGCTTTGAGTTGGTTAAAAGAGGGTGACACATTCTCTGAGAGCTCCTCTTTGGCCTCATAAGGCCGGTACGTTAGCTCTGAAACACCAACAGTCTCCTTCTTGGGGGCTTGAATACCATTCGTGATACTCTTCCTCTCTGCTTCACGCCGCTGCTGTTCTTGCTCAGCCCGGAAGCGTTCCTCAGCATCAGCAAGGTATCGCTGAATCATCTCCTCCTGGAAGGGTTGCCGATTACTGGTTGTGAGGAGGCTGGCAAAGATGAATTTCCTCTCACCTTGCATGGCGGCTCGCAGGATGCCCAGGCTAACCTTAACATCAGCACTGTATTTGTAGGTATCACTCTCAGTACTGCTCCCGCCACTGCTGCTCATACTGCTCCCTGTTCCATTGAGACGCTCGCTACCTGAGGAGGGGGAGCCTTTCCCAGAATCCTCTGAGGCGTGGGCTGAAGGCGAGCTATCCTTGCTGCCCTTCCTCCCCCTAAATGAGCCTTTCTTCTTCTCCCCGCACTCCTGCTTGGCAACTCCAGCTCCTGCATTTTTTCCTGTCATCAGTCCGCCCACGTTTTTCTTCAGCTTGCTGCCCAGGCTCTTGCCAAAACTGCCGAGCTTATTGGCCACTGAGTCTGCCCTCTTCTTGTCTTTTTCCTTGTCCTTCTCCTTCTTGGTTTTGTCCTTTCCCATTGTTCCTGTACCTGCCCCTGCTGACCCACTGCTGGAGGAACTGGATGAGGAAGAGGAGCTGTTCTTGGCCAAAGACCCGCCTCCATTGACCATTGAGCCTGCGGTGGTGTCTCCGTTGCCGTTGGAGCTGCTGCTGACGGACTCCTTGTCTGACTCTCCTGAGTCAGGAGGTGTGCGGGCATCCTCTCCAGCAGATGCAGTGGGGGACTCAGGCTGGGCCAGAGGGGCTTGCTGGAAGGACACAAAGCAGAATCACATGCTAGTGGAACCATTCTATAGATATGCTCCAAACTTTGGATCATACTGAAATGTAAGAAGAAAAAAAAAATTAATACATTCATTAGAAATCACATTTACTCTCAGAACCGATTTAATGCTTTGAGCCTTTAAAAGGAGAACATTTTCCCCCTAGCTGACGGCTAACAGCGACGGCAGGTAATCTCAGGTATGCAAAAACACACACAAAAAAAAATCAGCAAATGATTTAGAGGATGTGATAGAGTGAGTCACTGAGCTATTTTTTGCAGACCAAGGCAGAAAAACACAATGACTCAGTTTTCAAATGCCTTTCATCTACAAAGATGATTAAGAAGCTGTAAAATAAAAGGATGGTTGGCAAGTCCTTCGTGATGATTTTGATATTCTGATCTTAGACAAGGAGCAGTTACAGAGCGTCCCATCTGTCAGCAGTCATATGCTATCATCAGCTATCAAGTGATACCAACACTGAACAAATCCCTTAAATTATATCATGATCTCAAAGATTTTACTTTATACAAATGTGAAATCACTATCTGCTGCTTGAGGACACTCACTGTTGCAGCTTTTAGCATTAGCATTCGCTCTACTGGTATTGAAATGTATTAGTACCAGTATTAACTCTGTATTAACACTGATATTTTATAATATCCACATGATGCTTGAGCATGTTGTTGTCCAAAATACAGCTCACAATAATAGCATCTAAGAACTGGAGTTCATGGATGTTATTATTGTTAACTGTATTTTTGTTCTTATAGCTGCTATTGCTGTTATTGTTTGCTGCGTCTCAAAATCTTTCCGTTCCTCATCCTTCTGTCTCACTCCCTCTATCTGTCTGTCAATCTCTCTGTCTTTGACTGTCCCTCTATCTTCATCCTCTGTCTTTCACCTCCTCCAGTCAAAGCAGATGACCACCCACATAGAGACCAACACTGTTTGAAGTCTCTTAAAGGCCATTTTTTTTGTCACCACTGTTGCGGAACTGCTTGGGTCTCTTCAAACTACCTTAATTTTAATCGTGTGGATCTAATCTGGACCTACTCAGCGTGTATTGTGAATTCTGCATGTTCATCTGTCTGTTCAGGTAATAAGGAATAATTCAAACTGTAAAGCGGTTTCGATGTCACCGTACAACTGTGGCTTAATTTCGCATACGCTTATCTATTAATGTTCAAGTAAAGCCCATCCAAATTCAACCCACCCACCCCTCTGCTGCCTGCTGACCTTTGATTCAGCTCACCTCTGCAGCGTCCTGCATTGCTAGCTACAGTAGGGCTACACAGTGGCAAGAGTTCAGCCATAAATGTGGTCAAATGAAGGTGGACGTATCAGAGCAGTCGTGTATTTGATGTTATCAAAACAATGGTAAAAGATAACATGAGCCTTTTGCTTGACTAATCAGCTAATTACATGTTGCTAAAGGGAATCCTGAACTGCCACTATCCGGTGCAGTGTAACCGGCAGTGTTGTCCTTTCCAGCCCGCCGGCGTTAGCAAGTGGCACACAAGGGCACCTTTGTAAAAGTGCTAGCGCTCAACATGACTTTATGACCTGAGGGGTCCAGCAGAGCTTGTTTTTACTTACAGTTTGTACAGCAGGCAGGCGACAGCTGGTCCAACGGAAAAGGAAAAGAAATCTTGCCCTTGTTTACAGCTTATATGGGAAATTAACATTGCCTATCCATGGCTGTTATACCTCAAGTTTATCAAACACTTGTATTCATCTTACTGTAGAAAAAAAAAAATCCTTTCCCTTTCAGCACTGACTTATATTGCCTGTCATTGTAAAAAACAGGATGTCCACTAGAAATGGGCATAAATCCTGTTGCGTCATAAAACATTTCTGCTACAAACAGTTGAGAAGCAAGCATCACCCACGCAGGATGACTGTGTGTGTATGTGTGTTTCCATCTTTACCTCGCAGGGCAGAGGCAGCCAGGCGACTGTCATGTAGCTGTGCAGCATCTGTAGCTTGGCCTCTAAAGACAGAGCCACGCTGGGAGGAAGGAGGAGGGAGAGGAGGAACAAGTCAAACTTTAGCAGGGGACTTTTAGCAGTCACTTTTACAAAAAAGTCAGAACGGAACAAATCCAAACTAACGCATAACTAAAACAACCAAATGCAGATTTACAAACTGATAAATAAAAAGGTCATGTGACTTTAAATTGCAAATGCAGTAAAAGCCTCACACGGCTGTGCACTCTAGTTCGACAGTAGCCTTTCAAACAGAACATAATTACACACCGTAAAAATCATTAGACCAAGGAAGAATGAACCCAATGACCTTTTCCAAACAATGTTGACAAACGCTCATGTAGAACTACCTCTGTTCACCATTTCATCTGAATAAGACATCCACAGTGTCCTCAACTGAGGAAAATATAGAGGAAGGTTATTTTTAAATCAAACTGCTCTTTTGACACTCCTTTCCCTGGTCCATTCATAGAAGGTATTAAGAGTTAATCTTGTTGTCACTGGCAGTTAGTGTGACTAATCTGGGGTCTGGGATCAATCCCTATACAGTGACACTAGCTCCTAAAAGGGACAGCACTCTACACACGTGGAAGCTAACATGTGAAGCCGCACTGTTATTTTTCTATTTCTATGCTTAGTGACCTGACAAGCATGTGTAATATTTTTTAGGGAAACCCAACCTTGCCAGCATCACGTTGTCTGTATCATCCTTGCCCCACTCCCAATATTTCCCAGGGTCCACAGCAAAGTGCAGAGGCAGCATTTTGTGTTCCGAGTCAGTGAGCGGGATCACCACTGCTGGTAGAGATGGAGGAGAGCAGTATTACAGAGAAGATTTAGTGTTCGGTAGACAGAAATATTTCCCAAAATCTGTTCCTTCACTTCCATCAACTCTGATACTGTTATGTGGACAAAGTTGATAGACCATTTATTGCCCATTTGTGCCTTTATTGCCTCTTGCTTGACTTCTTTGGGTGAGCAAAAGTTTTCATTATTTTTCCAAAATGTGTGTTAGGGGTAGATTACATCAAAGCTGTATTCTTTGGGGGTTTTTATATCTTCCTAAAGAAATGCCAATCGAGAAGCCTTCATGGGGCTGGGTATTGGAAAAGACCTCACGATGTGAAAAATATGATGATACGTGGTCAAGATGTTTCATTGTAATGTATTGTGACACGATATGATAAAGTACATCCTGCAATACTCGACATCATTTGAAGAAAACTTAAAAACAGAGCAGGAAATGAAACTCCCTGCCATGAAACATGGGTCAAAGTACAATTTTATCCTAACATGTTAAGACACAATGACAAAACTAGGAACTGGAATATTAAAACAGAACTGTCAAAAGAAAATACTGTGATATATTGCTGTACTGTCTTAATTGCACAGCCTTACACTTTCATCCAAACAACATTTTACTGAAATTCTGGCAACTCATCAGTTGGTTGCTTGGTGCTGAGCTGAAGAGATCACTTGATATTCTCAAAAGCCCAGTGGCCATTCGTCACCATGCTATAAACCACCGAGGTCTATATTAAAAAAAAGAAAAAAAGAAAAGAAAACACCAAGCAAGGGCACCAAGCTGTAAAGTTTCAGTCCTCGCAAGTAAACTCTGCACGTTAATAAATGCATCTTATTTAAGAGCAATTCTATTTCCGAAATCTTATCAGGGGGATCTGTTTACCTTGCTCTTTTGAACTGTCCTTCTGTTCCATGGAGACCAGGGCAGAAAAGTGCGCCTGGTCATACGCCAGGACCAGGGGCGAGCGATGGCACTTGGCAGCTGGTACTTCCAGCGGTAGGTAGATGCCTCCGAACGGGATGGGAGCAAAGGCTACAGAGGAAGAACAAGGACATTATACATCTGAAAATCGTGACCTCAGCCAACAAAGGAGACTAGGAGTCTAAATATAATGGGAAAAAACATCTATAAAATGAATCAAACACTTCACATGCACTTTGAAGAATTGCCAAAACCGGAGTAACGCAACGGCTACGACGATTGTTTGTTGAAAATTTATAGGTGTTGTTTCTGTTTCCTCACGGAAAAACTGTAGGTGATGTTTTGTGTGAAAATGAATGTAGACAGGCAAATTTAAACGACAGACTTGAACCTTAATGAGGTACAAAATAGGTGTAGTTAACTTCATTAGACCGAGTGAGGCAAGTCATGAATCACTGTCAGTCTAAGCGGTGTTTTGAATGCTTTCTTCTACCAAGCATGGTATTCAAGAGGAATCTGAGATACAAGGATAAAATATATGATGAAATTATGAATAACAGAATGGAATACATTATTTATTAGGAATCCCAGGCCTAAGGCAAACTTACCCTCTCCTCCGGAGTCCCTCAACATGGTATCTGCAACCACCACTATGGGCCTTCTGAGGACGTGAGCCAGGACAAAGACGTGAAACTCCTCTAAACTCTCATAAACCGGTTCATCCGAGGACTCCCCCCTGAAGACAACAACACAGTTAATAACCAAACTTTCAGGAGCACAGGCAGAAGACAAAGTTCCTTCACAAAAAATATGTGGATGGATTTTAGACGAGCCAAACATCAGATACCATGACACATACCGATACTGTCAACAGTTTTAAGGCAAATATATTTTGGGAACTGCAGATCTATGCACCCCACTGAGAATCTCAACTGACAAATTAACAATGAAGGCCCTTAATTTGGATTTTCTATCTGAGCTAAATCATTAATGTTATTGTTTAGGTGGAACTGTCCCTGCCTTGTCAACGCCAGAACTTTGATGGACTCTACCATGTGGGAAACAGACTTAAATGTGAAATTTGAAAACAAAAACAGACTCAGCTCAAACACGGAATACTGCTGACACTATTTCAACAAATCAGGGTTTGACGGCAGTCCTTGAGCATTCTTTTCTCACCGATTAAGTTCAATAAACAGAAACTATGTATTTAAGTACTTGTGAAGCCTTGTGTTATTGACAGGCATTCTGAAAAATGCGTAATAATGAGCCAACCGTTATAATAAGTTGCTTGTTTACAGAGAACAATGCTGGTGTGATGTTTCCCAGCGTTTCCTCAAATGAGGCGTGTGGCTCAAAGGCGACATCATCAGCCTCTGCAGTGAGCTGCTGCGCTGCACTGGTTGCTGTTTTTATATAGAAATCAATTTGATTCTGTGACCTCTACAATCAGTACAATTGGTTGAAACCCCCTGCCTCCCACACACACACACACACACACACACACACACCCACACCCCAACCTCCACCCATCTCTGCCCATTTTTATAGAGACAGTGTAATATTCCTAAGGTGAACAAGGTGTGTGCATGGGGCTTGTGTTTCACTGAGGGTGGGGCTCATCTCATACTCAACACACCATCATGCTGAAGGACGGAATGGTGAGAACATAAAATGACTCCGTCTCTGCTCCATTTAATGATATTCATCAAGTGTAATTGAAAGTTTTGCTTGACTTACCCATTGGTGCTGTTGGTGCTGTAGTGTATTCTCGGTTCACTAGAGGCTAGTTTCAAGAGTTCATTCCACTCTTTTTGCCATTCCTCCTCTGTGTACACCAGACCAGACTGAGGAGAGGGAAGGACACATTTGCCATTTCGAGAGGGAGTGTCAAATGTCACTAAAACATGCACTGACATTATGGTGTCTCACCACTGTAGTTCCATGCTGACAATTGAGGAAAGAGATCTAGCTTTTATGAACCCCTGTCTTGGATTCACAGTAGAAACAGAACTCTAGTAAAAAAAATCATGTTCATGTCAGGATATAAAAAATCCCACTCATGAACATTTTCCGCTGCATTCATGTCCCGATTCACCACAGTCAGACACATTCAGAGGAAACAGCTTCCTAGCAGCCACGGTCCTCTACTGTTGGTCCACTCCACTGAAGCGATTATGGTTAATTTGCTTAAGGACATGTCTGCGGTGACTTGTGAAGAATGGGAGTCATTCATAAGGCATCTCCTCTGTCTGTGTCTGCATGCTGTTTGTAAACACTTCACATACTTACTGTGCTCTAACGCTCACTTTAGCAGAACAGTCTCTGCAAAAAAAAAGTTTAAACAGCAGGGCAGTGACAAAACTGTCTTAAAACCACAGTTCGTTTTAAACATGGCCATCAGTTTATCGACACATCACAAAAAAACCAAAAACGACAAGCACCACCAGCTGCGAGTGAGAATCGAAAGAGAAAAAAAACAAAAAACAAAAAACCAAGCAACCACTGCCAACTCGGTGGAAGTTGTTTGATACCTACAACTCACTAAACCTGCAGTGCAAACTTTTTTAAATGTTTGTGGTTACAGAAGTTATACTATCTATTGCACTTACGCACACCTTCAGGTTTATGGTACTGACTCAGCTGACAGGCTCAAGAGGATACGTTCGCTGATATTATTTCATAAACCTGTTTCATCTCAATTAAAAAAAAAACCTGCATATTGCGTGATATCTGCAGCACTGCTAGAAAATGTCTAACTGAATGAGATTAATGGAACCAAAGGATAAACAAAACTACTGGGGGAAAAAAAAGGATTATATGTCTATGGATCCAGAACCAACATCCTCCAAGTACTGTCCATGCTGTTTCTGTGTTTTGAAGGAAATGCACTCATCAATGGTAGTGAGTTGTGTGCATTACACATATAAAACGGCCTGCTGCAGTTGTGTGAGTCGCTGCTGGCAGGCATGCAACGTCTAGCACAGGAAAAAGAAAATATAGGCCTTTACTTGTTCATTCCGCCTGTACGTTTCTCCCACGTGGTCACACGGAATCAAACAAGCAACACTTATATCACAAGTTCACAAGCTGTTCTATGTTTAGATTATCAACGCCCTCATACAGCCATCGCCGATGACCTAGAGAAATGTGCAGCCTCTATAACAGACCTCTTTGTTCTGCTGGGTCTGCTGCCACCTCCACCTGCGCTTCAGTGCCTCTCTCTCCAAACCATGATCCATCAGCGCATACAGGGATTTCCGCAGCATCAGATCCCGGTCGTGAAAGCCCCACATACCTAAATTATAAAATAAAATTGGGGCATTTAACATGTTTAAGAGACAAATCCGTCATTGTTTCCTACTTTTACTGAATGTTTTGCTTTTCTGGCTTTTATGTATAATTATCTTTAGAGTGCAGATTAAGCACATGGATATGAGTTCTGCATTTATTATCCAGGTGCTGTACCACAAGGTCTGCAACAATAATTGCATCATTAGTTTAGGGCATTATTCATTTTGAGAACTAGGACTCCTGAGTGGGCCATAAAAGGTAAATGACTGTGCAATGCAAAAGTGTAAAACAATTAGTGGTTAAGCTAATGGTGAACCTCTTTTAATGAATGCTAATGGAGTGCGGACATGCCCTGTATTGGGGTCTCTTGTTTAAAGGGTGTGTGATACTGACCCAGCGAGGCTGCGTGTAACAGACAGTTTCCATCTCCGCTTGTTGCCAGAGGCAGCAAACTCTGACAGTTTGGAACGACTTTCGTCCACCAGTTCAGCCGCCCTGCAGGCAAATAGGAAACATTTTACCCACCTGTTTGTATTATAAATATGGCAGGGTATAAATTCAAAACAATGGCTGAGGTAGTTGGAAAATGGATGTCACGTGACTTGAGTACTGAAATGCGATCACACGCCAAGCTTTACTTTATGTCAGCAGGCAAATAATATTCTTCCAAATGAATGGCAATGCTGTTTTTACATTAAAGTCAGATAAAGATGCACTTAAACGTCTACGCTGGTGGTGGCGACCGCTTCAAAGTAAAACTTCAACAAAGATTGTTTTCTGTGATTTCAGAACGAAGAGAGGACTGGTCGTGTCCATGGAGCTTGAAGCTAATGGTGACTGATGGATAACAACAACTACAGCAACAAAAATAAAAACAAAACTGGAATAATCCACATCTTCTTTATTCAGCACTATGCTCACTAATCCACAAACACTTGGATCTAAAAACTAGAGCCCATTCCGTTTCAACTGAATGCTACAGCTGTTTATAGCTAGTTTATTAGTCAATTCAAATTGTTTCTGGATTACTGCTAGACTGCATGCAGGTGGATAAAGAGGAAGAGGATTATATGAGATGATGTGCTCTAAAGTTTGCAAACAGATGTTTTTGGGCTGTCGTGTGCTTGTTTTGCTGCTGTAGCTTCAAGCTAAATATTCGCGGTTGGTTCTTTCTGCATTCTTGAGCCACAATGAAGAAATGAAGGAGGGAAAAAATGTCACTTTAACGTGCATGAAAACAGGATCTATTTCTACGGTTGATGCTTCTGTGCAAGCCACAGCGCTGAAATGTACGAGAGGTCTAATGGGTGTTAGAGCATCCAATGATGTTTGGTTGCAGCGGTACTTTCAGAGGCGGCTGTTTAATTTCAATGTACTGCCTCTGTAACTACATGCATCAAGAATGTGTGTGATTTTATGTAGCAAAAGTACCACTCCTACCAGCCACCCCTGGGCATTAAGCCAAGAAAATCACTGTGGGTTTTTAATTCATTTCCTCTCACCTGCATGCTCCAAGGCCACCATCATCGACTGCTCAATAAGGTCCCTCTCAATGAAGCCACGGAAGTCATCCCGGTACATGGTGAGGTCTGGCAGTTGGAAAGTGCACAAGGGTGTGTCCAGAAGTGGCTCACTACTGGTGCCTCCAGTGCTTGAGACGTGAGAACGGGCCAGGGAGACGATAGTTGAACTGGCATGGGAAATACCTCTTGAGAGACGCTTTTCTGTAGCTGGTAAAGTTGAGGAGAAAATGTGTTCAGTTAGCTTCAACTAGCTGGAGATTTGAGCATGTCCTCCTTGCTAGATGAAGACCAGGCGGCAGCTTTGTTTTCTATTTTCAAATTTATTGTTTTCTGCCCCAATCTATGCTGACTCAACTGGCATGACTTCCTCTGGAGCCGCATAAGGCTTTTAACATTGTTCGTACAAGCAGTGTTTTTCACTGCCTGCCCAACTTTGAGATGTAAAAACGTCCGAGTTCCCTTGTAACGAGCAAACTTAGACATTCAGGGAATCGGAGAAGGGAAACAAGAGACCAAGAATTCATCTGCTGCTATTACTGGTCATAACAGACTGAGGCTGCTTCACATCAGCGTGTGTCCTCATTCAATATCACTTACTGAGCCCCGCACCTTGAACTGCTGTATATCCATCAGGTCAATTTTATTATGCAACATAAAAACACTTCACTTGCTGGTGACCTCACCTTGCACCACTTCATCTTGACGGTGGAGTATAGGCCGCCCCACCCTGGCCATCTCCCTTTCTGGAGGCAGATATGCCCTCTCCTCCGTGAATGAATACGTCAGGTTCCCAGCATGCACCTGTCGTAGCTGCTCAAAGTCACTGAGGGCAGCAGTGAAGTCCCAGTTCTTGCCTACAGAGAGAGAGAGAGGGTAATAACATCTGTCTCGCAAGACAACCTGAACTTTTGTACCTTTCTATGTCGAGAAAATGACAAATCTTTAATTTAAAAGTTTAAATATTTACCGCAAGCCAAACCACAGCCTCTCTTATTTTATGTGAAGGCCACTGGCACATTCCTTGGCTTGGGTAAACATTAGTATTTGGAGCATGTCTCAGCTTGCTGCCTTGCTGCTGTACACTGTATTGCATGACATTACATTTTTAACCGATACTCTTATCTGCAACTTGTGTTGCTGCTAGGCAACAGCAACCCCATCAACTCCAGCTATACCTTCCTTCTGATGGTGTAATTAACAGTTAACAAGCCAGAAGCACAGAGACAGCAGCCAATTTGGCTTGCAGTTCAGAAAATCACCGCCTGTCTCCTTCACATAAAAACCTGTAAATTTTAGTTACTGCGCTAGTTAGTGGGTGCAACAAACACTCTGGGATGCTGAAGTTCCGCTACGGGAAAAAAAAAAAAGCAAAATGATTGAATTTAATTAGCTGGATTAGGAAATAAGATGGGATAAGTTTGGCGTTTAAACCGACGAGCTTGAAGTTCCAACTCCTTTCAGAAAGAGAATGAAAAAAAATATCAAAGAAAAAAGTGTGATTTGTCATAATCACCACTGTAGTGTGTCACTGTCTGTATTTAAAGGCTTTCAACACTCGAGTTCCACCCACACAAGCATTTTTCCTCATTTGCCTGATAAGACCTCCACTGAAGCTGCAGTCCGACCAGATTTTTATTCCCGTTATCTGTGAGAAACAGGACGAGACACATTTGCCTTTTGTTGCGCCGCTGTTCGAGTCCCCCACAGTTTTTGTTTAGGAGGAGGCTACAGACCTGAAGAGGCTCAAGCTGCCACCTGTAGAACCACCTGTTCACATCCTTGTCTGTCCATCAGTCTCTTCCCTTTCTCTCCCTCTTTATCTCTGTCCCTCTCTTTCTTTCTATATATCAGTTTTCCTCCATTATCTGTCTTTGTCTCTGCCCTGCTCTCCTGCTCTCTTTCCCTCCAACCAGTCAAAGCAGAAGGCCGTCCCCACTGATCCTGGATCTGCTCGACGTTCCTGCCAGTTAAACGGAAGGTTTTTGTCGCCACTGTTGCCATGATGTGCTTGCTGATGGAGAATTGTTGGGTTTTAAATTCACTGAAGGAGTGAGGTGCGGACCTGCTCTACTTGTAAAGTGTCATGAGATAACTTTTGTTGTGATTTGGCGCTATACAAATAAAATTGACATGACTTGACTTTAAAGCTCTACCCATGCACCCCATTCATGGCGGAACCTCGTTTGATTTCAACTTGAACAGAAGTCTAATTTACATTAATAAGAGAAATCAAACGAGAGAGTATTACCCTTTTATTTGCCTGATTAATATCACATTTTTGTTCAGTTCATAAATGGGGTTATTTATCGCACTTTTAAAACTTGTACTCGTCTATAATAATGTCTTAATCTATTATTTCTATTGCCCATGCAGATGGAAGGTCAGGTTAAGAGGCTGAAAACATGTCCTTCCAAAACAACTTGGCATGTCAGATTTCAGGACACTTGGATTACTTTGAAGGAGCAGTATGGAGGCATTTCAGGGTTTTATTATGTATATTATTACGTATATATATTCTTTAACATTTGAAAACTGCCCACTGTGTCAGTTGTTTGGGTGATTACTGTGATGACTTTTCCTGAGAAACTCCTGCAGTGTTTGTGTCATTAAAAACTTCATCTGAACTTCCATCAGCACGAGGGTGAAAAGAAAATGACTTAATATTCATTTTGGAGCGAACTGTCCCTTTGACAGTTACTGAAATCCTGATGAAATGATCCATTTGTATATGTTTCAATTTGAAAATGTTTCTTGAATACTCTCTTTTTATTTCCACTTAGATATCAATAAATGAACTGCTTTACATATGAACGCTGCGCCTACGGTCCTCTACAGTTCAAAAGCGACATTGACATTTCTGAAAATGCTAAAACCAAAGTCTGTTCAGTGGTTTAACAAGACATGGCACTGCTCTGACTGGAACTTACCCTCAAGCAGATCTCTGGCCAATCCAGGTTCAGCTCCAGTGGAACGGACAAAGTCGGACAGGACTGCGTCCATATCCACGGTCATGTGATCATGAATTCACAAGTTGGCAGGTTGCGTCCGGGCAGAGAAAAAGAGAAAAAAACAATTGGACTCTTCTCTCCCCTTTAGGGGAAAAAGGGGGTAGCACTCCTCTGCTCTACTCTACCAGCACCACCTGTAAAGACAACATAAAAATTAGGACAAGACCCACAGGAATCAACTCATCAGACGTAAAAGATCTTTCACAGTTCAATACGTCGCATGAAAGAGTTTCTGTTTTGACAACACTGAAGAAGCACACAGACATAGTGACCGTGCTCAACCCCTAAACTCAAGCTGGCTGTGGCCTGGGTGCTTCTGAACCTGACACCTCGGCAGTCACCTGTCCCACCAATGTCAACAGCTCTGGTGCACAAATGGAACAGGTTCCCAAAAGTGTGGATGGGAATTTCTATTAAATCCCGATAAAAGGTCAAATTATACACGTTTTAAAATAAAGCTGCTCATTAGTCTTGATGATCATGGAACTTAAGCGTCAAGTTGGATTTCCCGGTGCTTTTAAAATGAGCTCTTGTGAATTCAGACAAGGCTGTCAGTATCATGGCTTGTACTGACATTGTCCTATTGAACTCATTTTTAATCGTCTGGTCAATTAAATAATTATCTTCTTTTGTGATACATGTGCATTACGCACCGCTGCACAACATGCTCCTCTGACGCAACTGTCAGTCAACAACAACAACGAAACACCTGCTGAACAAGAAGTGTATGAAAGAAGCGGGACTTTCTGTTTTTCTCAGGTCAGAGAAGCACGCAATGCAACCCACTCAGTAGATGGGGAGACTGTCGTATCATCGCTAGATTTTATTCCAGTGAACACAATGTGCCAATATGCTAATCCTCCTCATGTTTCACAAAATACTGACACATAAAGTGGCGGTGGTGTTAGCCTGGTTTATCAGGTCGTCGGATCAAAACATAGAACACAATTTCTACACTGAACTCTTTGTGTACTTCATATTTAAATGTGACAAGGCTTAAAAAAATATTTCCGAGAAAATTCCGATGTTTAATTTCAAGCATTTCTGTTGATATACATTTTGGCACCGATACTTTAACATGCACTTCTCTATATCAGTCCCAGTTATCAGCATTCAGACTGGCCTTTCTAATAACCAAGCCTGACATAAACAAAACAAAAAACAAAGCATAGCATAGGAGTTGACTTGTTGACAATATTACTTCAGTCAGTGAGGACTGGAGCTCAATCAAAAACAACCCCTTGAATGTAGCTGGAGTGATGGAATTTTCTCTGCAATAAAAACACTTAACCAAGGGTCTATGAGGAATTATTTCAAAACACTTAAAACTATGCATAGGAGACCCCCAGTGCTTTATGTGAAGTGTCCAACAAACAGGAAAGACCATGTCTGCTTTCAAAGATCTTTGGAGTCAGATCAGGATAGTAAATAACCGTATACATGCCAGCGTGATTGGATTTGTATCTTCATTATCAACAAGAATTTCAGATTTAGATGATGTATAAAAAAAGTACAAGTTTAAAGTGGTTTAGGTCTGTAAATGGACCTCAATGTTGTACTTGTTTCAAATTTCACTGAGCAGTCGGCAGTGGCATACGGGGAGGGGGGGGGGGGGATGCCTTTGAAATCAATTAACTAATTTCACTCTTCAAAATTCAATGCCAGATCCACAAGAGGCACTTGGGTCCAGCACTGAACTCAATAGAGAAACATTATCAAGACAGAAAGAAAGGAGGAGTCAGCATCACCGCAGCGTCGGCACAAAGGATGTAGAGGGTCGATGCACAGTCAGACAAAAGGCATGAATCAGAGTGACCCTGGCTAAAAAGACGCATCAATGGAGGCCAGGCCAAAGCTATAGAAGCGCTATTTTACCAGCAGAGACACTCTGAACATAACCACAGTCAGACAGTTACAACAGCTCTGTAACACTTTTCCTTCCACCGCCCCATGCTGCTGGGTTAGTTTACTGCCATACATGTGCTCAACGATAAACCATATTGATAGAATCCAAGAAAGTCTGCATAAAGCAGTCTTTCAAATGTTTCTCATGTCTTCACGTCTCTGGTGAAAAAGCAAAGACGTCCAACCCATGATTATGAATCTGTATCATAAGTTATATGGTAACAGTAGCACTGTTTATCAGGGTATTTAAAAATAGCTACAGGGTCTCATTACTGTCATGAACTAATTCTGCTGTGCAGATTTTGATGGCATATGATCATTCTCAGGATTTTATTGGTTATACAAAGCTTCATTTGTCACCACAATCAGTCCAACAGCTGAGTTTCTGCACGAGAGACATTCCACTAACGCTGCTGTCATTGGCGATGGCAGGCAGCGGACAGGACACGGAGGCTCCAACTGCCCGATAGAGGTGTGAATCAAAATGCAATACTACATACCAAAGTGCCACCAAAAGAAGGTTTTAAGGTGTTAAACACATTGGATTGTGCTCAACACTGGTACAAATGAATCTGAATTGTCAAATCAGAAAATTAAAAAAAAAAAAAAAAAAGTTGTACACCCTTTCAAAGAGCAATAAACCTTTAATTCAGTTTAAATTCCAAAGTATATCAGCAGTATGGGGCTGAGATAAATATCTAAACACTCTGACTGCAGACTCCAGTCAGGACCTAACTGATGTTTGATCGAGCTCTTCCTTCGGGTCAAATTTGAGAGTGACTGAGCGTCACTGTAGCAAGTACATGAGATGAGATGCTATTATCTGCTTTGGAACATCGTCTTTCACGCTGTGGGCTGGCATTGTAGCTTGAAAAATCAAGCCCCCCCCAAAAAATTCTGTTGGAGCTCAATCCGTGACACCAGATGTAGGTCCCTGCTCAACCTGAATTTCTATGGTTTATTAGAACATTTAAGGTTTGGGCGAGTTAGTTCAGCAGACTAAGGTCATGCTCTTCCATGTTTTATGATAGTGCCAAGCTGCAAGTCTGCTCATATCTAATTTTCTTGGGAGAATTGAACATCTGCAGTCTTCTCCTGACCTGAGCGCGACCTATTGCAGCAATTCTGTGCTGGACACAGTTCAGGCAGAGAATCAAAACTCTAGGGCTACTTCTATCATAGGCAGTGAGATGATATATGCATATGCAGTGGAATGCTGCACTCTGGACCCCAACTGTCTTAAAGAGGAGCTCTGCAGTGCTGCAATGCTATGAGGCTGTTGGGAAACCGCAGTGGCTATATGGATCAGATTCATTTAGCCAATACAGATCAAGTAACATGTTTAGATGTGATCTTATGGCGTAAAAATATAGAGATTTAAATTCAGCATCCAAATGAATTCATGACATGAATGACGACAGCGACTATGGGGTTTATTTTGCTGTAAACTAATTTCAGTCACCTTGAAATACTAGACCTGCCTAATCCAGTCTTGACTGACTTTTATCTGCCCACAGTCATCTATTCCCATCCATCCCATGGTTCATCCACCACCCAGTGCTCTCCGCCTCATCTCTGACTCAGTGAAACCGTTTCCACTGTGCCTGATGAGTCACGAGTTTACTCTTCTTGCACTTCTCTATCATTCTCTCGCTTCATGCTCTCGCTCTACCTCCCTCAGCTTCTCTATCATTATTAAAAGCTTAACGTGAGCACGAAGAAGTGAAAAATTCAGCACAAAAGGCCTTCCTCAGCCAGCAGGGTAGTTTTATAGCATTCTCTGTAAAGCCAGGCATTAGCAGTCTCCCTGGCTCGGTCAACTAACAGTTTTTGCAGTTTGTCAGTAGACCTCAGTCAGACAAATGAAACGTGTTCAGCCTGACAAGAGCACTGCATCAAAAACAGCAGGAGTGACCATGTTGCTACCAGCGAGAAGATGTAATATGAACCACTGTGGGAAGTCCAGTCTGACATTATCACATCATGCCAGGAAACCATGGCTCCACACACTAAGCATAAAGTTTTGATGATTTTCTCTTCGTTCTCAATGTTAACAGTACAATGGCACAGTGTACCACGTGTGTCCGTACACATTTGATTAGCTAAGGTTTGTCTGTTGATGGTGTACCCAGCAGCACTGAGCCAGGATCAACCTGCATTACTCCACCCACTAATAAACACCGGTCCAGTAGTCTGATTGAATTGCATGAATGTTCGCTTGACACAGAGCTATTGTCACACATGTGGGTGATCTGAAAGGATCAGAAAGAGTCATGTGACCTATCTTGACCCTTGACCTGACCTCGGGTTGAGGACAGGATGAATGCTGGCGGGATGGGGTAAACAGGTGTCACGGGCAGGATAGGGCTGCAGCAAATGATTGTATTTTTATTCAAAAATCTGCAGATTATTTACTTGGTTAACTGTTTGATGTATAAATTCAGAGATAAAGCAGAAAATCAGAGAGGAGCTGCTGCAACCTCAGTCGCCTTTGGGTGAGAGGTGGAGTTCACTCTGAAAAGGGCCCCAGTCACACACTGAGACTAGGGTTGGCAGTCGCAGTGCAGTTCATGATACAATGCTATTGTGACACTTCACCCATGATATAACACAGGTATTGCTATATAGCGACAGTGTAATAATCTATATATTACAACATCATTCATCTGTGATTAACACCTACAGAACCTGCCTGCTGGTTCTGGATTTTTGCTGTAAGGCAACATGCTATCTGCCCTTTTTATGGATTCAACTGATTCGGATGCAGAGTCGGAGGGACATTCCGTATATCTTATTGATCTGGTTTTGATCTGATAGGAAGAATACTGATCCTCTGCTCTGGTTTCCTTTCATTCTTTACACAACCTGACCAATTATTCTATCTTGTTATATGACGGCCACATGTTTGCAGGCACCAGAGCTCAGAAATATCCTCTCCATCAAACAAAGAGAAGCAAGTGTCCACCTCTCAAAGTGCAACGGCACTGAAGCACTGATCATCCACTCTGTCATGAAAAATTACACAATATATCTTTTTTCATCAAAACATTACGTTTTTGTTTGGTGGCCAAAAGTGGCAAATAAAAAAATCTATTTAAGAAAGACCATGTGTGGTTTACTGGCTACGGAGATCAGTAGTGCTGCCAACATGGGGCAGCCCGTGATTTGTGTCTGGGATGGCTGAGCTTTTGTCTGGCAGGAGGGCTTACGTAACAGGAGCTGCTGACAACACGTGGGTGCCGAGCTGAGGGCTGAGAGAATGGCCTAGATCACGGAGCGACACAGAGGTCACCGCAGCCCACTGCATCAGCCCTTGGTGGAACGACAAGGGTCAATTCACTGCTAGGACTGGACACACAAGTTTGTTTTGGTAGCCTTTAGACTGTTCATGAGGGAAACATTTGATCAACTTCTGGAATTCAAGCCTTCACATTTGTTAGTTGCAGCAGAAGGGAG
The DNA here is from genome assembly GCF_037954235.1 of Aulostomus chinensis. Lineage (NCBI taxonomy): Eukaryota > Metazoa > Chordata > Actinopteri > Syngnathiformes > Aulostomidae > Aulostomus > Aulostomus chinensis. Next base: position 4,719,014 of record NC_141330.1, on the reverse strand, counting down.
AAACACCATATTTTACTGTTGACCGATGAGGACTGTTGGTGTTAATCCACAAGGGCGTCGTTCTCTTCTGGTGGAGTTCAACGTGCCAAGTTCTGCCTGAAAAAGCCAAGATCGGCTTGCTTTGAGACACCTGAATCTCTGTCATTTGCTAAAACGTATTACTTGGTCCATGTCTATCGCTTTCTCTTTTTAACAATGCGAGGCCTTCTCAACTGGATCTCTTTTGTGTTGTTGTCAACAATGTATTGTTATTGTCATTGTTACTCAGAGCAGCGCTGGGAACATGCACAGCTACGCTCAGCAAACTATAATAATGAACAAGTAAAGTATAGTAAAATACAGACACATCAGCCAAGTACTGGTCAGTTTGCCTTGTTGACCTACGTCGCCAAATCTGATGGCATTGACAGACGGCGGTGGCCAGTTTGTACTTGTTAATGTTGAAGGTCATATTAAATGTTGTCTAAAAATCGTATTGGATACGAGCAAAAATAAAACCCCAAGGCTATCTGCATTGGTCAAATTATTTTACACATCTGAAACAATACCAGCCAGGAAATCAATCAACTTGAAGTCTACTGTGCCAAAAGTGTGTCAGTGCTTTTTACTGCTTCGTCATGCTTCATTTGTAGGCTACTCATGCAAGGTTACAAGCTATGGTATTATCAGAACATTAAAAGAACATGAGGAGAACCCTCCAAGTACAAATTTTTGATGGAATTTCCACACGGATGTTCCGGGCCACCTGCCCTTCCTACTTATTAGAACATCCAAAAACTACAAACTACTGTCCAGCTTTGGTAAGATATAATTTGATACCACTTCTCATTTAAAAAAATCTCTTCTGTAATTTGTTGCCATAAAAGTGGAAACATCAGAAAAAACTATTTTGTTTAAAAATGAATGTCCATCCTGTGTTGAATACGTTGTTTTACATTTGGGTCACGAGTTGTGTCTTAGCACAACCTGCTTCTCTGCATGGCTGTAAAACTACCCTCGATATAGCAGACCCGCATGAAAAAGGACTGCAATCTGCCTACACACGAGCTTTGCTTTACCGTTAAAACTGAAAGGAGCCGGGTCAAAGAACAAGAGGAAGATAGAGCATCTGAATAGACAGTCAACAATGACCTGAGCCGGCCACAGTGTCTACACAGGCTGCAAATGCTCACAAAAGAATCCACGTTGGCAGAGCAGCAGGTTTTCATTTATCAGCCAGGGTGATATATTGGTGCGTATAAGCCAATTGTGCGTTCAATTGCTGGATCTATAAACACAGCTACTGTTATGCGCAATAGCAGGGAAGTGCTGCTGTGTTTGACGTTTTTATGCATGTGTCTAGAGTTTTGAAGGCTAAGCTACACCTATCACAGAAATTCCAAGCTCTGACTTAGAATAACAACATAAGACTGATTGACAAACTACACCAGTGTTGAGGAATGAAACTCTTTCCTGTCTCTACAAATTCCCATTAGCAGCTACCTGTACTCCCTGCTTTGTACCAAGGTGGGAAGGTCTTGCTCTCTCCTACCACCACTAGTATGGACACACTTATCACCTCTGCTAAACCAGCCTCACCTTCTTGCGCTACTTGCACTTTATCTCATTACTCATTATGCTTTTACAAGGCGGATGGTGCTGTTACTGTCCCCGAGCACACAGGAAAGGTTTATGTGATAAAGCAAAAATAGAGCTGCTACATTTATGGATATCATCATTCCTTTTCTGACCAGTAAAAGGAAAAGAGGACAAGTTAGTTGTCCACATTTGGTCAAGTCTCACCACCTACTATGGAAATAATAAAGTCATCCTCAAGGCTTGTCTTCCCCTGAGTCATTTTACCAGTCGTCTGCATCATGCTCTGATGACAGAGCAGCATTCTACCATCCCTAAATATCTGTGTGTCCACCCACTTCTCAATTTATCACCTGCACTTACTTGTACAACTTATTAAATAGGAAATTCTGTAATAAAGACTAGTATCTGCTCTCCAATGACAAATCACCAATATTCAGAAAAAAAGTAGTGGATGGAAACAGGAATTATTCACATTTTCTTTTGCTGACTTTCTGAAAATTCAGTTAAAACTTGTGCTATATTTGAATGGAACCCTGACTATTGAATAAGAGCCTGCTCTCCTCCGTGTTCTAGAAATAGCGTTAGCAGTGAACAATCGATCACTGTAAACACTTTACTGAAGGAGGGAAAATAAAGGTATGGCAAGATGGTTGTCCTTCAGCTGTCTTTATCTGTGGAGTGCTGTAATCTGGTTATTGACAGAGCTTGAGTCAGCCTACACTGGCTCATTACGTAACATGAGTGGAGCTATTGCTAGGAAGGAGGCTGATCAATTCTAGGCTAAGGAATGGCAGAATATGAAGCCCTTTGCCCTGTTCTGCCAAAGTTTCTGTCAGCTTAACAGAGAAGCGTGCTGGCACGGCCAGCTAAGGGATGTGCAGCCTCAGTCCCTCTTGACATCATTAGCAAACCAGGTTGAAACAGAAAGGGCTAGTCATCTTATCCACAGGCCCTACAGCTATAGACAAGAAAGTGCACAACTGAGCCTGCAATGCAAAATCTTTGCTTGGGTTGCAGTGGAGAAAAAGCACAGGTTATCTCACCAGTCTTCAAGGGCATCCGGGTGCACTATATGATCAGTGTAACGTTGGCATATTATTTTTCAAGAGCTTGCATAATCCCAAAGTATTGCATTGTAAATACAGCCTCAGGCTTGCACTGTAGCGGGCCACTGCAGATAGAGGTTTGTACAGCAAAGTGAGTCATTGCTCTTCCTCCTTTTTCAAAGTCAAGCATTTTTTTTTTTTAATATATCTGTCATAAAGGAGGAAGACGTTAAATCTACCTTTAAGTGAGAAAAGGACACAGTACACAACATAAAAAAAATACAAGCTCGGCACAAGCAGTTGCTCTGCTTGTAAACTGCTGCATCTCTAATACTACCATCCCTTTCTCGTAGTTTACATCTCAGAAATCAATACACCAAAAGGTATGACCACTTCCCTGCATGAAAGGGAATATACGAGTGAGCTGGTCACTGGAGAAATATCAGTCAAACCCACTGAGCTCCAATCAAACAACATGTACCCAGAGCAGCTGGAGCTCGTGGGTTGTTTCAAATCAGTTACCTTGGATTTATGTGAATCCGACAAAACCTTTGGCCCTTTTATGCAAAGAATCCAAATCCTCCCAATTAACACTTGAATGATCTTTTTTCATCAGCTTTCAAAGTAAGAAGTGCCGGGCCTACCTAAATGTTTTAAAAATTGCTTAAACTGTTGGAATAATATAATCACTTTGCAATATAATATCATGTTTTTCCTTTGCTTTTTCCTTTCGCCCAATTAAGATGAATAACATTTTTCCAGTGTGACACATGAAGCATTCCAACCCTGATGAATGCTTGACCACCAGCTGTGGGCGTTTGTGTGTGTAATGCGTAACAAAACAAGCATGAATGCATAGAGGGCTGATGTCAGAGATTCCACACCGTGCTTGCTTGTCCTCTCGGACCTCATGCCACTGAGGCCAGTCAAGTCTAAAAGCTGTCCAGTCATAACACAAAAATTTGCCAAGTCTAACCTCCCTCTCACGTCCTCCCCATCCAAATTGATGGCTCAGAAATATCCCAAACTGAAACATATAATCTCAGCAGCCAGAGCTCAAGGCAAACGAGGTGAATTCAACCTCACTTTTATTGTTTGGAGTGAGTGGGAGCCTAAAGATGTAGGGCGATGATAACAGTCGCTTTGAACTTGAATGACGGAGCTACTACAACCAATTAAATTCAACGAATCTTTAAGTTTTCACAGAATCCACACATCAATCCGTGATAGCTCAGGGTGTGTGTGTGTGTGAGTTGAAAATCATCTTTTATCAGTATTGTTCATAAGGACACGATTCTCAATTGCACCAAGAGTTGATCATGAATCTAAACCCGAGTGCTAACAACTGTGTAAGCTATCACACACACACAGAAAATTACCACCTAATCTCTATGTTGCTAGGATTACATCAACCTCCTGTTTCAGACGGTCTAAAAATATTTCACTCATGTCACTGTGTAGATTTCCAAAGCAGCCACAAACTGACAATTAGTCACTGGGAACAAAACTTCCTGGTGAACGCCTAAGTGCTCAATAATCATATTGGTGACATCATACGCTCTTTAGGGCTTGACACCAAAGTACCCACCCAATTTAGACTTCATGTCTATTTTTGGGGCGGCACTGTTCTTATGAACTAAGCTGAGACCCTGGTTGTTAAGTAGACCTGAACACAAGATAGTGTGTGGGGTTACAGACTTAGGAAAAGTTCTGAGATTAATCCAAGCCTGCCCATAGTCCAAAGTTCAAGGAATCTATTTCGTGAGCATTAAACATATGGTGTACTATGTAATCATGCACGGATAATAAAAGAGACAGTTCCAGCAGAGCAGGGGGGGAAAAAAGGATTGTGTTCTAGATGTACTAATGGGGCGTGGCTTCACACAAAACCTCTTATTCACTGGAAGTCAGAGTGCTTCGTTCCTTTCAGCCAAATGTGGACCTGAACACCACTTGCTAACATAAAGGGGAGCTGAGTAATAACAACAAAGTTCAGCCAGCTCAAACGGGCAGTCAAACTCCAGCGCACTGTTTATCAAAGTGTCTGAGAGCTGATGTCATGGTGCAGCAGTCCATGTAGCAAAGATGTTTGAATTCACTGCTCCCTAAAAAGCTGCACAGCATGCTTGAAGCAAGACATTTTTCAGGATAAAAGCTTGTTCAGAAGCTATTTTAACAACAAAATGTGATCTCCAGACCAAAGGTTTGCTTCTCAAAAAGGATAAAGTCATGACTGTAATCCATCCATCGTCATCTTCCACTTATTCCTACACATTAAGGGTCGCGGGGGGGCTGGAGCCTATCCCAGCGTCAACGGGCGAGAGGCGGGGTACACCCTGGACAGGTCGCCAGTCCATCGCAGGGCCAACATAGAGAGACGAACAACCATTCACACTCACAGTCACACCTACGGTCAATTTAGAGTATCAATCAGCCTCGTCCCCAATTGCATGTTTTTGGACTGTGGGAGGAAGCCGGAGTACCCGGAGAGAACCCACGCAGACACGGGGAGAACATGCAAACTCCACACAGAAAGATCCCGTGCCTGAGCCGGGACTCGAACCCGGAAACTTCTTGCTGTGAGGCCACAGTGCTGACCACTGCACCACCGTGCAGCCCCTGACTGTAATCCTTTTCTCATAAATAAATAGGACACACCGCACCTTTGCCTCTACAAAAAAAAAAGAAAAAAAAAAGACGGATGCTTCTGAGGTGCTCTGGTAGCCTGCTGGTTAAAAAACATACCATGCAACTGCAACATCTGCCATTCACTTCTGGCCACAGACCTTTTTTTGCATATTATACCCCTCTATCTATTTGTGTTTCCTGTCAGAAAACTTCAAAAAAGCAAGAAAAACAGAGGAGCAACAGATGCATTGCAGCTATGCTTGAGATAACTTAAAGCTAGTTAGTATGCCCATGATGTAGAATTTTCATCGAAGGGGTGCGTGATAATATCTGTAAATGTCCAATTTAGCTTAAGTCTCTTCTTTGCAACAAATGATGAAGAAACAATGTTGTAAATATATGATCTACGGGCTTTTCCACATGTTTTGGAAGTGAAGACAAATGTTACTTTTTCTCTTCACTGTGAAAATTACATGAACTTGTGCTTTATACAGATATCAGTAAATATCAGCTACCTGTGATATTAGTTACAAATAACAAATATCTGCAAAAAAAAAAATCCAGTATTGAAAATCAATAATCTATTGGTACATCGTTTCACTTGGTTGAAAAATTCAATGTACTGCGATTCAAATTTAAGGCATCTGACATAGCTATGATTCAGTCTTGAAAGCATTTTTGAGCACTACTGGGTCTCCTAACATTTAAAGTAAAATGAAGCGACATTTATTGCAGTCGTTTTTGTATCCATATCATCCACTTGTTGCTGTGCTGTGCTGTTCGCTTTCTTCCAGTTCCTGCATCTGGTCTATTAAAGCAGGTCCCGGGGTAACTCAGCGCATGTCACCGCTGTCAAGCCCAGCAATCATTAGTCAAGGAGTGCTAATTAATAGCCTTATGAAGCAGCAGGCTTCCCTACGTGCTACAGGGATCTCTACATGGCATTCCCACATTCCACACACGCTGCAATGACAACATTACATGGTGGACAGCGTCAGTGCTGTTGACACCTGAAACAGCCAGTCCTGAAACAGAAAATGTAAAGCAGGTATCTGATACCAGGAGGGAGTGAGAGAAGTGGAAACTAATCTGCCACCAATGCTTTACCGTGCACAAATGAAACCCAACACAAGAGTGACTGCTGGAAAGTGCTTCTGCCTCTCAAAGACAGGAGCAGAGTAGTAGAACACTAAATTGCTTCACACAGTGAACATTATGTGCTGGTTTCCTGAAAGCTGCCAATATAAATTTCAGACTCTGCGAGTGAAGAGCCCTCATTCTTCCCTGATGGCTTCTTCATTGATTTTTGTCCTTTTTGAAGAAATGCAAGCCTCTGCAACCATCTGAGCACTGCCCACTAAGGGCCTGCATCCACATTGTGTTTTATCTACCATAAAAGCTGAACTGAAAGAAGCTTGCCCTTATACTTCAAATGAGATACATTAACAATAGTGACATCCCTCTATCACAGCACAGAAAATAGAGGATCCTCCTGTAACTGTTAGACGGAGCCTGGTTCCTGGCATATTCTGGACTAACTAAGCAACTTCTGCTCCAAAAAGTTGTCAGTATCCTTTCCAGAGCACAGACAACATTCAGGGTGTTGAGCAACCCCATCAAGCGTCTGCAGTCAGTTGTGGCATCTGCTACATCTAATAAATGACTGGTGGCCAGAAATGGAGCGGGACAGAGAACACCTTTCTGAAAGGTTCCTCCTCTCTGGGAACAAATTGGAAAGAGATGCAGGCAAAACAATGCGATACAGACTCGGGCCCTTATTGATAGCCAAGTGCATGATAATTCAGCAGTGCTACACTGGATCCCCACAAGGCCACAGCTGTTGATTAACTACGATAACAATGTAGCCATAATCTTGGCAAACATGCGGTTTAACCCAAATTAATCATACCAATCAGATATGATCAGATCTGATCGGACATGAACTTGGCCTGATTAAGTTGACTTCAAATTTAAAGGAAGTTTAACAGGAGGACGTGACGCCTCGGCTACGTGACAGCACCTTTAGTTTACAGACACTGACTTGTTTTGAATGCAGCAACCTCACGACCACTTTTTGATTTTTGCATGTTATCAAGTTACTCACAGGATTAACCCAGTTTAGCAAACGCTGATACGATCTGCTGCCGCTGACATTTGCCATTTTAACCAGAGTTAAATCATCGGTCAGCGGCTGCTACAAATTAGAGAGTGCAAGCTAAATGTTTGTCCACTGATACTCACTGCCAGTGTGAAAGAGAAAGTCAGTGGTGAGCAGATCTGTGTAGTTTGCCAACCAGGATATCAGAGTTCAGATAATCGCACCAGTGCCTGAATAATTTTTCACCATGATCACAAACCCCAAATTTCACTCCTAAATAGGAGAGAAGCTGTTTATCTGTAACAGTAGCAGCAAGCTGAGGAGGAGGAGAAGAATGGAGTTTGAGCTGCTTTCTTTTCTTTCTTTTTTTTGGCTGATATTTGCTGATATGCTTCCCTTCTAAATATGCACTGATCAGCCCTGGAACAAATCCTAGGGGTTAGCTGAGGACATTTTTAGTTAAAAACATCTACCAAGTAATGTGCGATGGAGACAACAGGCTCTAAGTTCCAAAACCCAAAAGACTTCAGTTTAGTTTTGGAAAGATTTTAATGAATTTCTGGAGAAACGCAAGACATTTTATTCTCCACAAAATAAACTGCAAGCCTTAGCATCTTTTCAGGCTAAAATCTGAGTATTCTTTAAACAAGGAAATATGATAACAAAAGATCAAAAGCTGCTAAACTTTCAGTTTCACCTTGTTTTGGTATATTCACAGATTTATCTTATCTTTTAACATCCCAAATGTTCTTTCATGTAAGTTTATACCACAATAGAGTATTAGCTCTGTAACTTCGATTAGCTGCTCCGTATTTACAATTTCATGCTCCTCCTCTGTGTCTGCCCAATCACGTTAAACTCGTGAGGTGAGTTCAAGAGATCGCACGAGAATATGGCCCTTCTGTTGGAAACAGTAATTGCCAAATCTCTAACGGCAGACACATTCCTACCGCCGCATTCTATAACATCAGAGCGACCAGAGCTTATTTAGCTAAACACTGCAAATGAATAATGTCGCAGCATCCTGAGGTGAAACAACGTGCTTGTGTTACATAAATCACATTTAAAAGGCAAGTGAGAACACTACTGCTCTAATTAGCATATTTTATATCTTTGAGGAATGCGAGACATTTCTTAACTTGATCTTGGGCTGTAACTGCATTAGTGCCACTCCAGCAAAACAAAATAGAAGATTCATCAAGGCTTCAATGATGCAAACAAACCGGAGCTATGCAACTATACTATGTTACAAAAGAGGACTAATTCAGACGTTGAAGATCTACTAGTGCTAAGCCAGCCTGAATGTGAAGCCAACCAAGCCCAGATAGATCTAAAGCCAGGGGCTAAACGAGCACCAGCCTCAGCAGGCGGGCAGCACTAATGCTCATGTGAATCCCCACGTGCTGCAGGCTAGGCCCTGTACACAGCATGGCGAATTTACGTCACTCCCTATGTGATGTCATCATGGGTGACAGGCTTCTCATTAGGGCCGTGTGTGGGATTACTCCTGCTGTCCTGGATCAACAGGGGAGGGTGGGACAGACAGATGTGTTCTGGACTGGTGAGGAAACTACACTTTTGTCCACAGGCACAGGAAAGTGCTTACGAAATGTCACGTAACTGTTATTGACCTACAATACTATGCTCTGGTACTCACATAATGCAGGCAGACTTTAGCTATAAGTGTAATTCATCATCTCTACCACAACAAGTGACCTTTTTTAGTTTAAAGCTGTACTTGTGAGTTTGGTTTTGTTTTTTACCCAATATGACAATTATTCTGCTGAAATTCAACGACAAAAATAGGTGGAATGTATTCAATTTATGACACAGAAGAAAATGTTTGAAAAGCAAATTATCAGAACCCCAAAACAAGACCATATCTACTGCACCGATCAAAAACAGCCGAACTATTTCAACATACCAGAAACAGTAAATGCCAAAGCATCAATACCTGTTTCCACTGAAATAATAATATGCACTTTAAAGTGGCTCATTAGGAAAGGCTGATGGAAACTGCAAAAGTCAAATAAACACTGTCACTTTTGCGAAACAGCATTTTCGTGTGGATATGGTGAGTTATTATAGGAGGCTGCAGTTCAGATCTAGCAAGCATTTAACTCACATAAAAAGAAATTCTACTCACAAGACAGACATTCATTGATTTTATTTCTAGCTGCTGGTGAGACACTGTCATATTTCAATGTGAGGGCAAAAAAAAAAATCCTTTTCAAAGAAACGACTGATGTACATTAAAGCTGTAACATTAGATCATCCTTGACTAACAAGTTAATATCCATTCTGTCAGTAAACCTCTGCTAATTAATAATATGCTTCAATATGAGCTTTGATACGGACTGAAGGAATGAGGAAATGGAACAGCCTGTCTGGTTCGGTAAGATGGAGAGGAGACAGAGGAACTCTGTTCCTGTCCCAGTGGAAATATTCACTATATTCGCCTAAGAGCAGCTGGTCAAAATGTGTTTGAATTTGCAGTTTCTACACTGATTTACTTAAAAAATCTGTAAAATTGAAGTAATAGTTGAAAGTTGTTCTGTACATTTGGTGTACATTTCTGTACAAATTCTTACACTGCAGGTTCAACTGGCTGGGTTTTTCCGGTGACAAGCACAACCATTAGTAATTCCCTCACCCATAGAGGAGAAAAGGTTTAGTACATAACGAAACCAATATGGCACACTCTAATTACCACAGCTTGTATTGTGGGAGTGGTGTTTTATGCTGTATGGGATTGTGAGAGCTTGTGGTTGATAGCATAGAGCAGTACGTTTCCCCTTTGTCAAGCAGCTGTTGGCATCCAGGTAGATGCCTGAATTCTCTCCACCCTGACACAAACAACCTCAGGCACCGGCTAAGTTGCTGTGTCACAAGACTGGCAGGCAACCAGCCATGCTGGGGAGGGTGGGGCTCCACACACTTTATGAGTTGCTGTCTGGACACAGGGGCCTCTTGGAGACAAGCCACCTATTGATGTCCATCTCACTGTAGCAGTATGAGGAGGGAGATAGTTTATTCTGTCAAATCACATCTGTTCCTGTCTTTCTGAAGGATTTCCCTGAAAGATAATAACACGCATATAGGAAATGTGATACATCATCCTTTCTTCTCAACAGTGATGAAGTAGGGTAATCTTTTTATTCAAAATTCAGACTTTTGCTTGAATGTAGGGACATATGAAAAATTTAACTCGTTATCTTCAAATCCAACATTTATAGTTTCTAAATCCAAGAGAAGTAGTATAGCATGATTTGATGAAAAACTCTTATATTGAGATTACTGTGTACAGTAATGCAGTATAATACAAAAATATCAATATACAAATATTTTATATATATATATATATATATATATATATATATATATATATATAAAATAATATCAAATAAAATAAATAAATAAAATAAAGCCATTCCTACAAGAGTACCTTTTTAAATAATTGTTTTCTCCTATTTTTTTGTGTTTATATTTTTTCCCCCCAGGCTAATACTGCAGGACTAATTTGAAGTAGACTGTATCGCGATCCTGCGTGGGGAGCATTCTTAATATTTAATGCCAGTTAAACGTGCTGCACGGTGTACTCACTCCTCAGTACACAAAGCCAATGGGACACGAGCAGGCAGAGCTGCACTGGTCAGATCAATGCGACACTGAGTCTTCTGAAATGTTCTTCATCGCTGTATGTCAATCTATTTTTATAAAAGATTTTTCAGCCAGTTTTTTACAAAAGCAGCTGCCTTACAACAACCTCTGTGTTTGCTAACCAGGTTGGAACATGGAGGCACGACCAAGCGGTGTCAAAACAGTTCTTCCTGCAGACTCCAGATACAGAGGTTATTTCATCAGTCAGGTTGAGGGACACTGCACAGGAGGAGAGCATAGAGGCAATACTGACACACTCACTGACAGATAAACAGACAGTGACAGATTAACCGACAGCTTAATTCGCACTTATTTCATATTACTTGTCATTCTTTTCAAAGATCACTTTCCGAGAAGGTGACAGCCCCACAGTTACTGTGAGATATTTTAATAGAAGCAGGTGCTAGACACAGGACCCACCTCATTACCAGTGGCTTGTGTGCTGCATTGCTGACAGTAACACTTGACACAAAAGCCATGTGTCTGTCCTACTAACCTGAGGAAGCACTCCTCTGCTTACTTATTAATCTGACCATGTTTGTGGACCCTATGGGAATACCTCCGCAGTCATATGGGCCTGGCTTTGAAACTGACACTGAGTCCCTGAGACAGACAGACACACACACACACAGCAGCTGTTTGGGGGAGCCCAGCGAGAGACAAATTTAAAATTTCATACCCTCTGCTTTGCTGAAGCAGCATGGTTACCCTGTGAAACCCTATATACACCAAGGGAGTCACGATGACAGCCGCAGCCTTCTGTACACTCCCTGTTTAAGATATTAAGGATATGAAAGACGTGTAAGATAGCACCACAAAAATGTCTGAGAGCAGTCGTATCTCAGACTTTCCCACCGGAAAAGCACGTTAAACCAACTGCCACTTTTGAGAAAGTGATACTTTATTGCTTTTCAAAGCTCCCTTACGAAATCATTGGACTTTTTTTTATTTGTCAGTGTAGAAATAATCCCATCATAATACAGTGATGCAGGCTGGCACAAGATTTCAAATTATAAAACCTTTTACTCTCACAGCACAGGTGTGCACCCATAACTGGTCATATTTGACAACACTGAAAACCATTATCACTTTATTTTCAACTGAGCCTCTGAGGAACGCTTACTGTAAATAATTTGCATTCCCTACATGATGAGATGCCACGTGAAAGTATTTCCAAATAATGTGCCTTGTTCTGCATCATTGCAGGCATATTGTATGTATATTTAACAAGCTTTGGTGCAATGACCAAGCATTCACAGCTATTCTATCATCTCATTACTCAGTAGCTAGAGGGGTACATACTGTAACTCCACAAAGTCCAGTGTAAAACACTGCAGCTTTTTGCTATTTCAAAGCAATACACCAGAAATTTTTAAGAGGCAGTCCCTCTGACTATGTTCTACATGTAACATCTGACTATGTTTCATGAAAATTTGACTGGTAGTTTAGGTGCAACGCTGTGGAAAGAAGGACACACAGAGAGTGCAGACCTCTGCCTAAAAGCAGCAGCTTTATACTATGGTAAATGGATCTTCCACTAAATTTAATGGATTCTTCCTCTGTTTATGCTCCATGCCTCAAAGTTATGTGAAAATTGGTCAGGTAGTCTTAAAATAACACCCTAATAAACAAAAATATTGTGTGCTTACTTGTGTTGCATGGTGAAATAAAAATCATTTATTGGATTGATATTTTACTTGTTCTTTCCTACACAAACCACTCGCCCGAGGTGCTCTCCGTGCTGCTTTTTGCATCAATATGTTCCTTGAAGTGTTGTGAACTTGCATAATGAAGCCTAGCAGTCACACACGGCTGTTCCATCACCAGGGTATTACAATCATTTTCTAAGCACAGTGCACGGTCGATCACACAACTGGCACATGGCTGGTTTCTATTCAAAGTATGTTCCAGGCATATCTAGAAGCAATAAGCTGATAGTCTGTTCTAACTTTCCACACCGCTGCTGATCAACAGCCCTCAGTACAAATAGTGAGATAGTCAGTCACACTTCAAATATCAGGCTGCACAAAAGGAACAACTACAGGTGGGTGGGGTTGGGCTCGGTGCATTGCTACTACACAATAACTTTCTACATGAAATTCCATCAACATTATAAGATAAGGTTCATAATTAACACTACAACTCTCTTTAACAACATCCCCCCTGTAAGTCAAGTGCAGAAAAACTAGTTCCTCTGTCCTACTTCTCATGTTGACTGTCTGTCCTGGTGTCCCAGCAAACAAAAGGGCCCATAAATACAAGCTCTGAATAATTCAAGGCAAAGTGTAATACAGCCCTCTTCTCATCGTGATCATGTTGGAAATGTCGCAAATTAACCCCAGCCCTGCTTAAAAAAAAACAAAACAAAACAAAAAAAACCCCGCATGAAGCCAGTAACCAGCTAGCTCAGGCAGTATTCACGCATATCTCACAGCATTGAGAGGAAATTCCAAGTGATTTCACACTCTTTCAAGTGAGTGTACACATTAGGAATCGCTGGGCTCAGAACATCTTCACCGTGACGTCCAATTCTTAGTTAATTAGGAAAAAAAAAAAAAAAAGCTGATACGTTAAAAAAAAAAAAAAAAAAAAGTCGGAGAGGTTTATAATAAAAAAAAATAAATCAAAAAAACTTCATGATTTTTTTTTTTCTAAAAAAAGCACATCACAGCTAACGTAGCGTCAATATTCTGTTGGCTAACCTACTTGCAAAACGGATGGTGCTAAACGCTGCTGATGGTGTGTCCTAAATAATGACGACCATACTTCGGAGCAAAAATATATATATATATATAAATATTTATATATGTCAAACGGACAATACACATGCTTACATAAACGCATTTGAGGCGTTTTAAAAGGCGCATGGAGCAAGTTGCATATGCACCGTTTACACACAGCTGAATAACTTCAACTGTGTAATGAGCAGTTTCACAATATGAATCAAATCACAATGCAGCGGAATGTTATCGCTCTGTATGAAGACCAAACCATAATGATTTGATAGCAAGTGGCTACTTCAAGCTTGGCTAATCAGCAGCTAGCTACCGTTAATGCTAGTAGCTAGAGTATCCCTTTACTTGCTTACCTTGAACGGCCTAGCAGATGTTTTCATCGTCCCGTTTACTTTCCCTGCATGTACCAAGTAGTGAAGCGCACATGTGTGTCCAAGACCAACAATTCCTAACTTTTTAGCATCTTCGTAGCTGGAACTAAACGTAGAAATCCCAAACCGGACCACCGACAAAGTAATTTCTCCAGCACTTACAACAACAACGTCAACCGAAGAGTTGAATCCGCCCCCTCAGTGAGAGAGCCAATCAGATGCGAGAGTCTTTTTGACTGACCTCCATAAGAACCAGTGGCCAACTTCCATGACTTCGACTGATGCTCCGTTAAGCAAATGAAGGCGACAGAGAACAAAACATCTTCACGCCAATTGGCTGCCCACAAAAAGGGGCCAAGGTTTTTTTTTGCAGATAGCCTATGACTATAGAACCGAGTCAAGAGTGACAGGTGCTTTGCAGTTGACAAAATAGCCGGGGCGGAACCATTGTTATGGGTGAGGTCATCAAGGATGATGTAAATCCTACGTCATTAAGAGTGCTAAATAAAAACACAAAAGGGCACACGTTTACCTTTTAAAAAGTTTTAATATTCCCCAAGTGATATTAAAAAAAAAAACAACAACCAAAAAACAAAAAACACTCTGGCACAATAAAATGCACATTAGCAGGCAAACTGATCAAATATTATGAGGGAATCATGGGAACCATACAAAGGTACTACCTACAAAGTGGAGTTCAAAACAAAAGTTTTCACTGACAGCTGAATGGATCATCTTCAAAAGCAGCCTGAGCAATTTTCGGAACACGACAAAGCTGCTGTTCATCCAAAAACATTTTGTCATGTGTCTCAACAATTCCTGATCTCAATATGTGAAGACACACAACAGTTACCATACAGCTGCGAATGAAAATATTGAACAAAACCCCAGAAATTAGATTTTTTTTGTTGTTGTTTTGAGAAGGTGAGGATCATCGTGCCTGACAAAGTGACAGGCAACTCTGCACGCTGGCAGTTGCCAAGCTCAACGGCGCCTCCTGTCAGGACTTCTGCTGCGCCTCCGTCCAGTCCTAAAAGCACACATCAGTATGATAAAATAAATGTTCAAAAATGAAACTGGTGAAATCAAGTCAGCCTGTGCAAATACATAACCATAAAAAATAAAATAAAAAGTTACTATGAGCAGTATTCAACTACTGCTGCAGAAATTGCTTTATTTTGGAAAAGACATTTTACGCTTTTGCTACTGCAAGCTTTTTCCACCATATTACGCAGCACTAATTGACAGTCAAGCCTCACCTCCTCTTGTTCTTGGGGGGCCCTCGGACAAATCCCCAGTCCACGCTGATGGGCTGACCCATCATGTCCTGACCGTTGAGTCCTTCCATGGCTGCCTGGGCCTCTTTGTATGTCTCATACTCCACCAGAGCATACCCCTGGGCACAGTAGTCAGGTCATCATGTGAGTTATAACATATTTATAGCAACAAAGCTTTGGAATTTGGTAGTATTTCATAATTATAATCAACATAACAATAGAACATGAGGCTACAGAGCACTCAATAACTTACTCTTCAATATGACTGCTGTTATTGCGACCCTGAAACCAGATTCTCTTCATCTGACTCACATAAAATGAGAAAGTTTTGGGCCAGATATGCTTTGCTTTTCTCTTTGTCAAAATACTGCTGCCACCTTGTGGCTTAGACTGAAATTGAGGCTTATGTTTGGATGGGAGTAAAAGCAAATGTAGATATTAACTTCCATGCACACTGTATTCAGAGGAAATTGTTCCAACCGAGCATTGAAAATATTTGCAAAACCTTTGCCGTTGAAAAAAAGGTTTTGACTTTAACTCTACTTGTGATAACAATGAAAACCCTTCTTCACATAGAATGCAGAAGCAGATTTAACACACATTCCAACAATAAGGGTGAAAATGAAACCACACTTTGTCATTAAGGTATCCCCCCCCCCCACTAAATTATAAACTAGGTATGTGTAGCTTTAACATTTGGAAAGATGTTATCATTCAAAAGCAATTAGGCCCCTTTCAGAGAAACTAGGACAGTCGTGACAACTTTCGGCCTGAGCCAGCGCTTGGAGCATCGTAATGCAGTTACAGCCAAACCATTGAATAAAAGACAGAAATCTGGTTCATTGAGCGGCCTTCTGTTCAAACTTTAAATGAGTCCTACGTGACTGCTGAATTGCCATGAATGATTAAAATAAATTGTGCAATCTACCATGTACAGTTCAAATGACTGTATAGCATTATTGACAGAGTACCAGAACAGCTTGCCTCTTTGTTCTCCACTCATATTAAAGTTCAGATGCAAAAATTAATAATGCTATTCTTCCCCTGAGATGGATGACTATGTGCGTGTATCAATGTCAAGATTATCTGTAAGAGTAGGGAAGTCAACAGTTAAACAGACAGGAATATTTATGACTGTTCATGCATGCAGGTCTATCTAGGGATTCATTTACATGCACCATGGATCATCAACTGGCACCCGTGGGTGTTTCCATACAGCTCAGGGAAAAAAAAGCGAGAAATCTCTTTGGGTCAGGCTGTTCTTCAGTGAACCAGCTCTCACTGAGCCGCTCAGCACTGTCAGCAGCAGGGCAGAGCTTCAGGGCTCTGCCACCACCTGACTGCGGCAGGCAGCGTGAGACGAGAATGACACCAGAGAGAGACAAGCGCTCCAAATGTGTCCATGTACGGTACATTGTTGAGAGTAGGTCACCTACAATTGGGAAAAGCTCTCACTCAATACACCGCTGTCACATGCGTTACGCAAAGCAAGACTCCCACATGCAATTCAAGGTGCACGAGGAGAGTTAAGGCACAGAAAATCACTATGTAGGAGCCCTGTATCATTAATCCACCTTATTTTAGGATAAACGAGGCTGAAACTAATTCCTGTCTTTTTTAAGAGGAAGGTAACGCATATATGCAAGAATACACAAATTTGACTTGTTTTATTTGTTCTCAACATGCTAACATTCAAAGTTTAGTTCTTTTTTAACATGCACATTATCAGCAACTACAAAAAAAAACATAACCAAAACTGCAACTTAAAAAAAAAAGGATGTTATTCATACAAAGTTCAAAACACTTAAGAGCATAGTGAATGGGACCACGTGATAACAGAAAATGGATGAATGTGTGTAGCTCATACTCTGAACAGTTCAAGATAAGAGCATTTAATCCAGAAAGGCCGGTCTAGTACTAGCACCATGCAGTAATAGTATTATCAAAGGAAGAACAAGCACTGTGCGACATCTGTGGATGATTCGCAGCCAAAGATCACAGCACTGCCAGTCTAACTTGCTGCTGCCATTTGAGAGCAATTTCATCAAAAAGCTTGACAGAATTTCCCTTGAGGATGAATAAAGTATTCTGATTCTGATTTCAACATGGATCTGTAAATCTGTATTAGATTTGCTGAGCTTAGAACCTTTACGTTGTTCATGCACTGAATAGAAATTAACTGTTTAATAGAAACAAACCACATGTCCATACATCTATTTTCTATACCGCTTGTCAATTAAGGGTCATGGGGGGGGGCTGGAGCCTATCCCAGTCTGTCGCGGGGCCAACACATATACCCTCTTCACACTGAAGAACACGTGTCAACACGGGTTTTTGGACCCGCATTTGCATTAGGGTGCATTCAAGCTTCCAGAAGACCAGGGTCTGAACTCCCGCTGTGGATGCTGCGTGCCTGTGTTTTTCTCTCTCGCATGTAATCGCGCTGACAACGTCATCATTACACATAAACGTGCACCAGAACAGTGAGAGGTAAACAAACGACAACATGGATGTCGCCAAGCCGAACGTTAGCATTGTCGTTGCGTGCATTACAATGTTGTCTCTTTTGCAAAGCATACAACTCACGCATATTGGAAAATGTCCAAGCGCTAATGCAGCGAAAGAGGATGGAGTTTTTGGTGAGCCTGGACGGTAGCTGAAGAAGCCTGACAGGTGGTACAGTGACAAAATCAGGATGCAACAGGAGGGTCGCCTGAAACCTGAGATGACGCAGGTTGCCCTTTTCACACTGCAGGAGAGCCGAGCCGCTAAACACCTGGTCGACACAGGTCGAAATAACGAGACGATCGTTTCAGACTGCCCAAAAACCCATGCTGACCTGCGTTTTTGGTACAGTGTGAAAGGGGCTATATAGACCAAACCATTCACACTCACAGTTGCCGATTAACATAACTTTCACATCTTTGGACTGTGGGAGGAAGCCGCAGTACCTGGAGAGACCCCCCACAGGCACAAGGAGAACATGCAGACTCTACACGGAAAAACTTGAACCCGTAACCTTCTTGCTGTGACGTAACAGTGCTAACCACTGCACCGCCCAAGTGCCAGATGTGTAGAAACTAAATGGAGACACTACTTCCAGTGATTTAAGGATACAACACCACTCTCAAATACCACAACTTACTCACCTTGAGGTAGCCTGTTCTGCGATCAAGGTTGAGATGCAGGTTCTTGATTTCTCCAAACTCTGAGAACTTGTCATGGATGTCTTCCTCTGTTGCCTCTTCATGTACGCCTGTCACAAAGAGGATCCAACCCTCCACCGCTGCAACAAGAAAGTCATCAGGGGATCAAATGTCACATCAAGCAATACTTTTTTAAATGACATATGTCAACTACAGTCTTCAATGCTGCCCCTTGACAGAAGCGATGTTCATCCTTCACACAAACAACAGCACTTACATCTCTGAGGGCCTGGCTCATCCCCGTCCTGTTCAACAGTATCATAGTCCTCTTTGATTCTGGATCGAGCTCCTTCATCTGAAAACAACAGAAACAGCAAAACCAAACACTGTATGTAGCGACACAAATACCCAAAGACTCGAGTCAATTCATGGAAGATGCCATACATGATATTAACTCACCGGAGCCAAAGCCTCGTCCCTTTCTCTTCTTAGCTTTCTCCTTTAACTTGTGGATGCTTTCTGGAGAAGGCAAGTTGAACGAGTCAGAATATGTGCATGCTGCCACGTTATTTCATTACCTAGCTAACTCTTTATTGTAGGGGGTACAACTCATGCTCTTTTTCTACCGACACGGCTTAGGCTAGGTAGACATTGCTAAAGTAAAGTGAGCTTTGGCTAAGAAGAATCAACGAGCAGGCCGACTGCTAGACGCTGTGTAAGTATTAATAGTGAACATAATGAGACCTCTTTCATACAGAACATGAACGTAATGACATAACTAAGCTGAGTGTAGAAATTAATCACCAGTGCGTTGTTAGCCTAACATTAGCTTATTAGCATGTCTCGGGCCTGCTAACAGGCCTGCTACATTACATTGCCGTAAAGCTGGAAAAACTCGATATTTAACCGTCATTTGAAATGTGACATAGGAAAGCTTTTAGGGGTAACGAGTATAAATAGTCACGATACCATCACCATCCTCGTCCATAGGAAAGTCCTCGCCTCCCGCTTCATGAAGATCCAAAACGTCCGCCATGATGCCTCTGCGTGTGTGAGGATGTGCGCGCACGACAGAGGGACGTAACGTGACTACGCAAGAAGAGCGTAAACTGGCGTTTGTTGCCAAGTAGCGTAAAAGTAAGTATCTAAAATACTTAGCAATTCATTACAGTGTCAGTGTCTCATACTGATAACGCAGTGTAAGTTATGACGTTAAAGTTACACATTCGAAACCAAAGTGGATAGACAGGCCAACCTGAAAACTCCGAAAAATTGTAATTAAATCACGAGCTCTGAAAATTCATTTGGCGGGTTTTGGCTCTTGGACTTCCGGCCCCCACTTGGAAGGTAATAAAGAGTGACAGCTACTCAATTAATGAACTAGAACCAAACAAATGACATAAAGTGTAACCTAATCAACGCTAACCAACTGGTAAACATGTAGGGGGTGGGGGGTCCATTCCAATTCATTAGCTTAATCACCTTCTGTCACAGGTGAGGCACGGCGGGTCCGTGCTGGTCCTCACAACCACCGGCGTGACTCTTCCCAGCCTCCCTCATCCTCCTGGTGCAGAGTCATGATGGCATCTCCAGTATCCAGGTACTGCGCTGTGCTACTAATCTTCTATCTATGTTGTTTTACTAGATTTAATCCTAGTGAGCGCTTCCCATCGTTTTTGTTTGTTTGTTTGTTTGTTTGTTTTAAATTTAGAGTAAATGTAAGGTAAACTAATTCCAGCAGGGGGCACTCGTGCTTCTACACAGACAGGCTCCTGGTCATCTTGTGTTCAGGAGAATGACTTGACATTTGCTCATCATCCGCTGGTGGATCAACTGATGCACCGGTCTGGTTTAGTTAGATTAAAGTGTGAGGAGGATGTACAGGAGAAGCTTTAGATACATCTCACCTTCATCTTCACGGAGAGTCTGTAACCCAGGCTCAGCTGCTTTTAGCCTGAGTCAAGTCATTTCTAGCAGGGTTGTGGAGGTGAAGGGTACCCAGCAGCTGGATTTTTTTTTTTATATTTAGGCTACAAATTTGAATTTTAGGGGAAAAAAAATAAGATACTGAAATTACCGACTGATGCTGTTAATGGAGTGAGAAAAAAATGTTACTTCTTCAAAAAAAAAAAAAAGATTACAAACATTCCACCATTTTATTCCTCAGCACAGGGTTTTGCATGGAGTCAACACCATCATTTCAATATCAGATCAATGCATGAAGTCATCGGATTTGTGAATAATGTCAGTATCGACACCTGATGCTGTTCTGATATCACAACTTGGAAGGTGGCTTTGATCTGGAGCTGCACGGTTCGGAGTGGAAACATCGAATTTCGATTATTTTGACTGATGTTGTAGTCGCAATATGCTTTGCTATATTATACTGTACTATTCTCATTCTGAAAACCCCATTAAAATTCTAATGATATAATTTTTGCAGGGATGTATATCAAACAAATGTGTAGGCTGGGGCACATCTTAGCAGCAGCACAGTGTTTGATTTAAAATTGTAGTTTAACGCACTGTTAGGTTTTTTTTTGTTTTTTTTTAAAAGAGCATTCATGCCATTTGAAAAATCCCAATAGGCCGTATTGCAGTTTCAATTGAATTTCACTTAATTCATCATGCCGCTTTACTTTCTGAGGTTGCAAAAAAATGTTTTAACATTTCGTTCACAACTTATCGATTTCAAATCTGTGACTACATATGCAGTCTTACTCATGCCTGTGCTCCTCCTCTTTGCGTCCCCTTCTGTCTCATGCGCCTGACAATTTAGCTGTTCTTTGACCCGTGTTGCACCAAAGGCAGGGACGGGACAGCTTTGATTGACAGTTAAGAGAATGTTTGTTATTGTGACTAAAAAGCTGGAACAGGAAGAGAAAAACAACAAGGACCAGTTGCAGCACCCCATGACTTTTTGCTCCCTGTAACACCTCTGCATCATCTATGCTACAGATTAAAACACTCTTCACCACATAACTACACTACTTAAGCTAAAGAAAGACAGGAGTTGACCTGAACTATAATCTTATGGATGCTGAACCAACATTTCTGCGTCAACATGGCTCACATTAGAAAAATCAATGAAGAATATTCCGACAACTCCCATGTTCATTTTCATATGTGAATTATATTAAATTTTCTCCCTTTTCCTGTCATACAAGCGTCACCTGCTTTTGTGAGTGTGTGTGGGTGTGTATACTTGGATTTTGTTATGTTTTGGAGACCTTTTCTGATATAAACACTACCTTATCAGGACCCCGAGTCCTCATGGGGACCAAAGACCAGTCCTAATGTGGCAGAACTTAATTTACGAACACCTGGTCAAAGTTAGAGTGACGGTGTAAATTGCAGTTAGCTTGAGGTTGAGGTCAGGCATCAATTGGTTAGGGTTAGGATTAAGATTAGGGCTTGGGTTAGGATATTCACATGAATGGAAGTTAATGGGATGTCCGAATAAGGATAGCCACGCAAACGTGTGTGTGTGTGTGTGTGTGTGTGTGTGTGTGTGTGTGTGTGTGTGTGTGTGTGTGTGTGTGTGTGTGTGTGTGTGTGTGAATTTAATTTAGGGAAACCAGTCAGTCAAATCCCCCTGAGGCCTCCCCTGCATGTTTTGTTCCTCTCAAATCACTTTTTTTTATTTGCACTTAAATCCCACAATCTGTAACCTACACGTATTTACTGCAGTTGTGACAGAATCTCTTTCTAGATCCAGATCAATGAAAGCTCCAGTCCTACAGTTTGAGTTTATTAGATCTCATTGCTCGGGATTTAAATGGTGCCATATGAAGCCCAAACGAAGCTCGCTGTCTTTAGCTGTTTTGAAGCTGGTACAATCTGTTTTCACTGTGCAAATGTGTTTTAGTGGAAATCCATAACCACTAAAATTAACAGCACTGCAGAGCTGCGAATGCTGACGTGTATTTCAAGCAACTTTTCAAAGAGCCCTCTTGAGCGGCGTCAGACAGATTTCACCGCTGGGTCCAGCAGTGTTGTAACAGGAGCCCCATAAAATCTCAGTTACTGCTGTAAAGAGTCACTTGTTTGTGTTAGTTTACGATAAATTACACAAAAACACAGAAGAATTTTAAGCATGTGATGGTTTTTAATATGTGGATACAGATAGGTGACACGTCCCGGTAGAAAGCCTGATTAACTGCAGTATCTATCAGGACTGTTTCCTTTGAGACGAGTTTATCAGCGGAACAGTGAGCTGCTGCTGATCCACGGTCAGGCAGCTGCTGATAGACCAGCAAATCGCTGCCTCAAGCAATTCCATCAACTGACCCTCTGTAAAGCATGAAAACAATACATGACGAACGCTCTGCAGCACTCCCGCCATAGGGCCACTGCGTCACACGCAATATGATACTGAGGAGCAGAAGAAAACCTCACACGTCACTACGGTTACACTCAGAACGACTGAAAAATTGAAGTTGAATACTTCATCTTTTTGTAGATCTAAAGCACACCCTTGAGTTTTTCTCTTTTACATTAGCCAGTGATGCCTTCATGAATTAATGCCGTTGAGTTACTTGTAAAATAAAGAAGAATAGGTTCAGCTGATTGATTGGCTCCAGCTCACGCACTCGTGGACACACAACACAGGCTTGTTATCTTGGAGGTATCAAGGTTCAGCCAGCACAATGATTACTGGCCTCCTGTGAGGTCACCTCTGTATGTTGGAAGTGATTAAATCGTGATTAGCAGTGATTTACTCATCCTGTGCAGCTATAAAAGCTGCAGGCTCCCTGCCAGGAGGTACCCTCAGGTCCAAGAACCCCAGGAGTTAAGGTACGTGTCTTCCAGGTGTTCTTCAGCACTTCCTTGTCCTCTGATAGACAGGAGTGTGTTCTTCATATGATGCAGAAAATATTTAGATTATTAATTAAATTGTAATTTCATCCTCTCAACTAGTCAACCCTCAGTACTGTCTAATTAATCTTCTCTTTCTTCAGGTTTGGAGTTACTCATTTGCAGCTATGAAAGCCTCCCTCGTTGCCGCTCTTGTAGTTGTGCTGGCTGTTGCCCATGGTAAGACTTGTTTCCTAAAAATAAAAACACTTTTTGATAGATGTGAATTTATATACGATATGCACATTCTTCTTTGCCAAACTTCCTGCTCTTCAGACCCTCTTTTTATTTGTCATCTAAGAAACCCCAAACTAGCTTTATTTTAATGTGACCACTGTGAACTGAGGCTCTTGCAGGGTAAATCTTATTTTATGAGACTGGTTTGGAACAAGGTTGTTAAAGATTTCAACCGAAGATGAAAATCAAACAGATTCAAAGGTTTGAACACTCCAGATGAGATCTAGAGTGCGTCAAGAGAGTGCTGGAGTCAGTGGCTGTAATTAAAACTGTCCCTTTGCAGGCGCAGAGTCTGTGTCTGTGATGAAGCGGGACGTCCAGGCTGAGGTGGACAGGATCTCTAAGATCATCAATGACATGAGCGTCAGCATCGCCAGCGCCACCCAGGACATGGTGGACAAGGTGAAGGCTCTGGAAGTGACCAACACCGCCCAGTAAGTCACCACCAACCGTAAAAATCCACGTTTGCTCTCTTATTCTGTTTTCATTATCAGGTTTTTCAACCTGGAACCTACACTTACACCCAAGTTACTGTTTATGGATAAATTGTTAATTGTGAGGATCTAAATGTACTTGCTCTGCTAATCGATGCGGGCTGCAACTTAAACAAAACTAGCAGCGTG
Source organism: Aulostomus chinensis (assembly GCF_037954235.1). NCBI lineage: Eukaryota > Metazoa > Chordata > Actinopteri > Syngnathiformes > Aulostomidae > Aulostomus > Aulostomus chinensis. The sequence continues at coordinate 4,694,758 of NC_141330.1, read as the reverse complement.
TCAACTAAGATGACCTGTCTGTCAGGTAAAAATGTTACCTCATCTCTTTATTCTTTTATGGAGCTCTTTGAAATGAAGAGTACATCTTAAATGTAAATGCTGCTGCACACCCTAAAATCCCCGTGTTGGTGTATCGGAGGAAGCGTCAGTGGTCAAAGAGAGAAAATTTGGGGATGCGACAATTCGGTCCTTAGATTTTACCTGATGATGTTTCTGAGGACCGAAATGCTGCATCTCCAATAACGTTTTTACAAGTAAAATGACATTGAAAGTATCTCAAATGTCATAGTATGGAAAATGGCTCTGTAAAATAAATGCTTCCCTTTTCAGTCAGTTTTTAACATTGAAAATATCATTTACAACACAGAACACAAGGAGCCTCTTGGCTAAGTGCATGCATACTATAACGCACTCCCTGATGGATGTGCTGTCGTGGCACTCATTCAAGAGTCATTAAAATAATAAACTGTCAGCCAGTTTGATTCATTGTCCTTTATTGAAGTGCAACTCAGAATCAGCAGCAGTTTTTTAATCAAACGGGTTCCTTTTCCCTCCTCCTATGATCCCAGGACTTACGTGGAGGACAGCAGGGCCAAGATCCAGCCTCTGGTGGAGAAGGTCCAGGCCGAGGCCGCCAAGCTGCAGAAGCAGCTCAAGCCCTTCATCGCCAACATTGACGACAAGGTCAAGCCCCTGACCGACAACTTCAATGCTCAGGTCAAGCCTCTGACCGACAACTTCTACACTCAGGTTGAGCCTCTGACCGAGCTGATTCAGAAGTTCTTCAAGCAGTTGATGGACCAGACCAAAGCTCTGCTGCCCCCCCAGTAGAACCTGTCGTTGGCTCGCCCCGGCTTCACTGACACCATTCAGAGTTCTTTGGTGTTCATCTGTCTGGTGTTGAGATCATTAAAGGAGTCTGAGAATCATCAGTGAGAGCTGACCCGTTCTGTGCTTTATCTTCTATGGCTGCAGCTACATTCGATTTGCACTGTGAGTAGAGGGGGTCGCTTCTGAAAAGCCGGACGGCAGGTAGTAAGTTTCAAATTTAATAAATTGAAGCAGAATCTTATGAGAGTTGCTCATTGAAGGGGAAGTCAATAGCAACATTACCTCTAACCTTTGGGTCACTGAGGGTTTCCATCATTCTCAGTAAATATTCTGAAGGTGGCTGTCAAATAGGGTTAAACATGAGTTCAGCTTAAATGGTTTCGATTCCTGAGTTCCTGCAGCTAACAAGTAAGCTGATTCCCAATTCGAATGACACTTAACGCTTCTGACCGGGGAAACCAACAACTGGGGCTTCATTTTTTTTGTTTTATTTTTTTAAAACAAAGCCACCTTTTAAGCTCGGGAGAAAAACAAAATACAAGAATTATCTCCTCAAGCATGTGAAAAGAATTTGAAAATCAGACATTTTGCCTCGAAATAACAAACATCTCCCTGTTAGGAATACAAAAATGCTTAATCATAATCATAGTTTAAGATAGTTTTTCAAAATTCTAAGACCGATTTGATCCAAATCCTGTGTAACATAGAACATTACCTCACAACAAATTTGTCTTTCTTGCCATTCAAACTCCACCTCTTCCCGTATGCTGTCCTCTCATCCACACAGGAAAGACAGAAAGAAAATAAAAATCACTTACCGCAGACCCTGCAGATTTGAGCCTGGATTCATTTTAAAGCATTCAAATAAATAATTCACTCTGAAAGCAAACAAAACGGTTCATTAAAACTGTGCAATTACTGTGAAAATAGACTATTACTCATCTATCAATAACCCAGTCGCTCAGCTGTATTGATTGTAGACATATTTGCAAGCTATTAAGAAATTACATTTCAAGATGTCTAATTAAAGCAGATGACTAAGTCAGTTATTTGCCATGCCTTCAAACACGTGATACACAACAGGAAGCCATCAGGGTTTTGTTCTCTCTCCTGGAAGGGAGCTGAAGCTCCATTTCATGATCCAACAACTCAAACAGACATTGGAGCAGTTTTTGAGAGACATTTCACCGATTTGTGTCTCAAAGCAGTGTGGGAGACAATGACTTGTTGTCAGGCTAAACACAAAAACAACAAAATCACTAGTCTTCCACACTGCTACGGACCCTCGACCACCAGACGGATCTCCCTCCTCCTTGGCAACCATTCTGTTGCTAAGCCATACACAAGGTGGCCTCCTTGAGCTAAAGAGTGATACAAATCGTCCTGCGGGGATGAGGCACAGAAGGATCTTGTCATTAAAAAAAAACAACAACAACAAAAACACATCTCCATTCTCCATCGAATCAAACGTTCTTCATTTACATGCATTCATTTGGGTTTTATTCAAAGTGATGCGTACGTGAGGTTCTTCAATACCTTCAGATGTCATAGCTGAAGGCCAGTGTGTGTTTGTACAGCAGGGCTGGCAGTGCGGAGTGGCCTTTTCGTTTTTGTGTGTATGAATGCTTGTGTTGGTCATCGAAATACCTAAAGAATCACCGCTGACTATATATCTGAAAACAGGAAGTTAGCATCTGTGTGTGTATGAATGATTTAAATGGGTGCCTTTGTTTCCACTCTGTATGAATAACATGAGTGAATGCAGCAAAACCTGTAACCCTTCATCCAACACGCAGTTTCTCTGCTTATCATTTTTCTCTGTGAAGGCTCAGCCAGGAAGGACGAGGTCGAGGGATGGACAAAGGCAGCTTGAAGCAGTACCAGATGTCAATGTTAGGGTTATCTGTGTGTTCCGTGGCTCGTCACTTGAACGCAATGCACCCACTGACAAGCCGCCTCTCTGCCACCGTGGTGTATTTCAACTGACGTCAGTGTTGATAAGTTCAATGCCAGTTCGACTCAGCTGTCAGCCAGCGGAGTTGATGAAATGAATTTGACGAATAGTTAAGAGAAAAGATGCTGGGAGCTCACTAATACAAATTGCTCTCACCAATGCGGGAAGAATTTTAAACAGCCCACTGTTTTGACGCTCTATAATAAACTTTTCACTGGTTCGGAGCAGCATCACCATGATGCCAACGGCTGCTGGTGACAGAGGCAGCAGCTTAGGGAGAGCTGTTTATAACGTTCCAATAAATGAAAAGATGCCCCAAAACACTGCTAAAACAACCTCAGGCGCGAACTCTTGCATCAGACCATGATATTTCTCTCTTTTCAACTGATAATGCAGTAAAACAAGCTAGACAATAAAACCAAACAATGAAATGAATAATTCTAAAAGTAAAAATATAACAATTTTGAAAACAATTTTTTTTTTTTTTTTTTTTTGCTTGCGTGAACTATGAATTTATCAGCTCCCAACATCTCCGCTGTGCTGCCTTAACCCCCCGCTGCCATATTAATTCACCCTTTCTTCCACAAGTTTAATTCCTCATGGTGAATAAAGCCGTAAGATTCCAGGTGAAGTTTTTATCAATAATAATCAATAATTAAACGGTAATAACAGTGTTTTGGAGCTCTGAAGGCATCCAGCCAGCCAGCCGGCCGACCAGCCGGCCGGTCATCTCACACTGGCGCTTTGCCATTTTGTTAATCTTGGACACATTAGAGTGATGGACATATTTTACGGTGATGGACACATTTAACTGTGAACAAATCATAGCAACACATTAGATGCATGATTTATAACAGAAAAAGCACTTTAATTCTGGATGTTATACCAATGCGTCACCCTCTGTTTTTAATTTGAATGATCACATACTTGTGTTCTGAGCTCATATACAAGACATTAAGAGTATATGGCTGCTGGCAGGGTTGTCTTGGTGGTACTTCACTTCCAGAGGACAAACAGTTGTTTCCCCTCTGATCTTTGCTAAGATAAGAGAGCTAATTAGTCCTGCATTCGCCACTTTGTACAGTTTTATCATGTGATTCCCGATTCCTGCCATGATTGCACAGAAGGATGCGAGTATTTGCAGAAACTTGACTCCACATCAGCAAACAGTGCTGACATCTCAGTGTGTGTGAGGGTGTGTGTGTGTATGTGTGTGTGTGTGAGGGTGTGTGTGGACTGCGTGTGTAGACTGCACTGACACAATGAAACCTGATCTGCATGTGTACAATGTGTGTTTGCATGCAGTTGTAGACACATCTACTGTACATCTGTGTGTGTGTGTGTGTGTGTGTGTGTGTGTGCGTGTGTGTGTGTGTAAAACATGTATGTGCAGCAGTTTGAAGTTAAATGCCTGCAGACAAAATGGTCCAGAATGAAAATCAATAAGAAAAAGCGAGTGACATTGACAGACAATGGCGAGACATTCGATGAAATGGCTTTCTTTGGTGCAGCAGTGTTAATATCCCAAATCAGACGGAATTAAAAACAATAAATATTCAATATGGGTCAAAAAAACACAATACAAAGATGTAACAAGAGACAAAGATTTATCTGATGGTAAAAAATGATTTGCACTTACCTTTACTGAACAAGACACACAGGTTCATCCACAAGCACCTTGATTACACGAACGAAAAAAGGAGAAATTTTCACTTCACACGTCTATTTAAAAAAATGAAACTCATTTGAATTCATTTAAAAAAAAAAAGGACGTTTAAGAAAATGAATGCAGGGTTACAGAAAAGGTGAAGGGCCTAATGGCTAATACCCAGAGTTAAAGATGAGAGATGTTGGCCTCTGAGGAGAGAGACAGTTGGTCTCCTTTGGCCAGCGGAGAACACTGATAGATATGTTTTTGCTGGCATGGGTTATGTTTTACTCAGAACTGACAGACAGACAGCCCCCATGCACACAGGTGCTATTCAAGGAAACTGTGTAAAAGTGACGTCACGGAGAAAAATCTAGCCCACAATCCATTTCAACACTCAAGTCCCGCCCACTACATGTTGCTCGGTTCATATTTTTCAATTTTCTCCCTTTTTTTTTTTTTTGCACCATGTATCTCCACTTTTCTCTCTCTTTCTCTCTCTCTCTCTCTTCAGTCTTTGTCGGCGTGTGTTTGCGGCTCTCAATCAATCTGTCAGTTGATAAAGTACATTTCAGCAAACTATGAAGCCACATTTACTGTAAACTCACAACTGACAGGTACCTTTATCTTTTTTCCTTCATTGTCTGTTTCTGTCTCTCAGCCTCCATCTTTCCTTTTCTTTCTCTCTCTCTCTCTCTGTCACACACACACACACACACACATACACACTCAAAAACACTCTGTATAGGTTGCATACGCTATATAATCAATGTTTGTTTTCATTTTGCCATCCACGGCATGAAGCACAATTCAGCCAACGTCTTTGATTCTCCGCTGTTTGTGTGGCTTTTGCAAATGTGTGCAGCTCCTGATGTGAAACCACCAAAAGAAGCTTCCCCCAATTTTCATAGCCCTCCAATTTGGAGCGCAGCCGTCTCTCCCTCTAATGCTGAAACACCACTTTGTGAAATTACAGTACAATTTTGAAAAGTAGAAACAGGCAGCAGGCAATTCAGGTGCTCAGCCTCCGCAACAATGGAGTGCTGGCCTTGGTGATGGTTGCTAGGCGATGGAGGAAATACAATGGCCTCCTCTGAAACCAAAGGCCCTTAAGTGGACTGACAGGAGTGAAAGCACACACACACACACACACACACACACACACACACACATATATACGCTCACAAAATAGAGCGATGCAGGGAAAAGCAGAGTGCAAGTGAAGCTGTGCACCTCTGTGTGCAGACGCTCGACCGAAATATTGCAGTTGCTGTTTGGAACATGAGGAAAGAATAGGCGGGAATCTTTTCTCCTTTTCTTTTCACACAAAAGAAACTAGCAAAAGTGAGACCTAGATATGTAAATGCTCGCGCTGATTTTAGGTGGGAGCTTTTTTATGCTAAAATAAACCATAGCCCCCTTTTCTAGACTGATTGGGACGACCTGATATTGGGAGATTATATTTCAGATGGTGCAATGTATTGACCAATCACATAGTCAATAGAACAACAATCAGTGGCTGCTCACCTCCCGCAGGCTGTCTGCCTCTCCATCTGTCTGCTCATCCCTCCATTACCACCATCTATCTGTTCATCATCTATTCATCCACGTGTCAATCCATCCGATCAGCTGGCGAATGAAGCAATGCTACATGACAGCAACATGTCAGCTTTATACATGTAAGCCAGATCCGCGCACAGCAGTAAACACATCAATAAAAGATTTGCATTGGAACTGAATGGATTTTCTTATTTCATCCTTGCAGTCCAGTCAAATCCCTGTGATTGTAATGGGAGTATCAAAGTACCCCCCCCCCCAGCATAACTTATTTGGTCTAAGTGATTATTATTTTTAAATACTGAATACACATACACACACGCACACACATATATATACATACAAATGTGTATATATATACAAATATATGTATATAAATAAATATATGTGGAAATATATCTATATATACAAACATATATATGTGTGTGTATATATATGTGGATATGTTTATACACATTTATGTATTTTTTTAAGGATATAGTTCATAAATAGATGTTGAGGGGTAATTTACACTTATTCAATTTCCTGGAATGTTTATTTTTAAGAAAAAAAATACTTTGAAATGATTTTACAGAAACCACAATTAAGGGGTCTGATTTGTGAAAGAACATTGGCTGATATATTGAATTTTTTTGAGGTGCCCCCCCCCCCCCCCCCACTATGGTACCAGTATAGCCCCAAATAATCCAGTATCATTTAAGATCACAATGTAGTGAATACAGTGATGATGCAAGCCTCGATTACATCTGCCTCCATCCTAAGTGTTTGATAACCACATCTGAGGTATCATTGGGGGGGGGGGGGGGGAAACTGACATATTTCTGCCGATATATGTCAAGATCAGAATTTTCTTCCTTCCTAATATGGATATGTGCATCAGCCTCCAAAATCCTGCCTCAGTCTGGCCACAACAGAAAGTGTCTTGTGTCCAATTACTCTTCTCAAGCATGATCCTAATCTACTGGATTAACTCCAGCCGATTAGAGAAAATGACCTCATTAAGTCCTCGTTGTCGTGGTGTGTGTAAAATACATTTAAGTGAAATTAGTTGCATTAGCAAAATAAAAGGGTGAATTCAAGAACTCAACAAGACCGACAGCAACGTCAGTATTTATTTAACAATAGCCATCACAATATGGAGAACCACGTAAATACTGCAATAAAATGAGTCGCCAGGCACATGCTGATCTTTTGAGATATTTTTAACAACCTAGTATCTCTCTGAAGTAGTCCCCTACCCCTATAATCTCTTTTCCCCCCCTACACATCTCCCTCATCTGCTGTAGAGAAACTGAAGCACCACTTCAGGACAGCACTATTATTTGCTCCTTTCGGGGCCCAGCCCCTGAAGTACTGCACTCAGTTAGGACCTGTAATGTAGATTCCATTTCAGCTGCTATTAGGACTCATCCGTTATAGCAGACCTGTCTTTTCGTTATTTCTCCTCTGTACCATCTCCATCCTACATGTCTCTCCTCCACGCGTGGCCTCCCCCTACCCCCCTTCTGTTTTCGTTTTGCTATCCCTTCACTCATCCTTTCATTCCTCCTTGCTCCTCCACCCATCTGTCCCCTATCCCATCCTGCTATCTCTCTGCTCCAGCACTCATCTGACCACCCCTGTTTCTTCCACCCTCCCCTACCGCCTTCCATCCACTTCTCTCCACTCCCATCCTCAGCCTTGTCCCCAGGGGAGCCCTGCAAACTGCTTATTCAACAATCGGCTGCCATAAAGATATGTAATGACATTTTCGAAGGCAAAGAGGCCTGTGTGGTTTTTAATTCATATTTAATGGCTGTCAGGCTAAATAGCCCACTATCCAAATGGGAGAGAGGCTACTGCTCTTCCACTTAAGACTGAGAGCCGTCTGCTCGTGGATTTCTGCCGGCCGTCCTGAGCTGCTGCTGCTGCTGCTGCTGCTGCTGCCGGGCCTCTCTGGTAGTTCTCCTCTTTGGAAAATTATTCGATTAAAGACGCAGTCGTGCACTGCAGCACAGTGAAGCTCTGCTAGCCTCAACGATCTCATAGCAAAAAAAAACAAAAACTATAAACCATGTTCACTGTCTTTGAATTCACACTTTATGAGAGGTATACGGTTGTTGGACATTTGTGGTGATCCTCGTGAAAATAAAGGTCTTATAAGATGGGAAACCCTTATAAATAAAGCGAATTCATAATTTTTTTTTTTAAACTGTACATAAGAAGTATCGGGGTGTGAAGAAATACCAATATATTGTGATATTTTCTCTTGTGATACAATATTAGTACACTAGCACCAGCTGGTGTTAAAAAAAACGATTTAGCCTTTAATCATTTTGACACCACAATAAAATAAATGAAAACAAAATTCCTGCTGTTTCTTCTTCAGTTATTTGACGTGTACCACGCATGAGTTGTCTTGCAGTATATCAGAACCTCTGTATTGTAATACTTTTAAAGTATTGTGATAGTACCATGAGTTACTCTGTGACTTCATCCCTAATAAGCAGGTAGTTGATGGACTTGAATGTTTCGCTGTTACCTTCATAGGCTTGGTTTAGTTTTGTGTCATAGTTAAGTTTCTCTCTTTAAAAGCGGAGTTTCTGTTTCCTCTTGGCAACCTGTTCACATTAATCTGGTTTTGTTCATTTATGGAGTTATATAGTTTATATTTAGTTTTATTTATTTTCACTCTTGTTATGTATTAAATTAAGTTTTTCAAGGTGAAGTCTAAAAACTGATGATGTTTTTTTTTTTTTTTACATCACTCTGCAGGCTCTATTCGAGTCGACGGCTGCTGCTCTGTCCAAGCAGGAGGCTTCAGAGTTGGGACTGTGCCGAGTGTTTCCTGTGACCAACTAGAAAATGTGAGTGAAAATTGATCTCTTCTCACTTAAACTGAAACATTGCAGATTTTCAGCCGGCTGTATATCAACGCGACATGTGCAGTCGATGCAAATGAGCCATGTTAACCTCCCGCCATGTTGCCTGCACCGAGAGCTCTCACCTGACGGCTTGTTTGGCCGATAGTGAGTCAAAACCATCCGTCCTTTGTGTTGTCAACCAAGACAGAATAAAATGGCAGCGTTAGAGTGTTATTACTAATACAGCAACACTCCAGCAGCCAGCGAGTAGCCTGGGAAGACAGAGGACCAGGGTTCCACCTCCACGCTGGCCTGGGAACAGCACCTCAGTCAGGAACCGTTACCACAGCAACCAACTTTAGATAAACAGTTGAAGAGGTAAATTCTCACAGATAACAACACTACCCACAAAAAGTGTATTAGTGACGTTTCTGATTGGTGGAGCTCACCGTTACCATGGAAATGTTGACAGCGTTCCTCGCTGTCAGCCATTTTGTGTTTCCTGGCAAGAGGAACCTGGCTGCAGAAAAATAATATCTCTTTCAGATTTTACAGATGAGAAACGTCCTGTATTTCTGTTGTCGCATGTTAATTGACTTCAGTGACAAGTTAGCTGGCTAGCTTGCAAAAACAAAAATGGGTTGTGAGAAGTGGTTATTTGAAATGAGATGAGGTTGGAAATATTTGGCTCGCGGGGTGACTGGTTTCTTCACTTCAAGGTTATTACAGTTGTGCATGTTCGCCCTTTTGATTTAATTGTTTTGCTCCACATCAAGCATTATTGCCACGATTCATCTGGTAGCTAACTGGCTTTATTTAAAGCTTAAAACTCTTTATTTAAGGGTTTTTTTCTACAATGCCAGTCGTGAAAATGGGAGTGTTGAGGCATGAATGCAACTGCTAACTTTATATTCTATGCCTGAACTAGACGAACACTTCACACTTCCTCGGCTGTTGGTGTCGTCTCATTAAGCCACTTGTTGCCAACCATTGTTTTTAACTCAAATGCGTCAAGAGTGCTTCATTTAGTGATATGTTTTATTCCGATGAACTAAATCTGACCTTACTGGAGCGGTCAAAACTATTTCCCATTGAATTTAAGATGTGGGGAGAACCAAGTTCAAGAATGCTATTTGCTGATGCTATCCCAGTTTTAGGACTCAATCCACAGCCCCTCTTTCTCCGGTTTTCACAACTTATGTAACACTAATTTAAAAAAAAAAAAAGTGCTATTCTAATGGACAGACGCCCCTGTCTGATGAAACCATCTTTCACAAGTGTCTGTGTTAAGTGGGCAACAATCAGGACAGATTAATGCAGAAATCATGTGCTTGTTTGGTAAATCTTCTCAGGCTAAACAATAAGTGAGCTGCAACTTCGAGGGCCATTTATAATTGTAGATTGCATATTTGGTCTAATGTTTTGCACAGCAGGGGGTCTGCACAAATGTCGTTAAGCCTTTCAAAATGACGAAATGGCCCGGCTACTCAGAGAGAATTGAAGTAAAGAGTAATCATAGGGGGACAACAACCCAGAGCTACTGCAGGCTGCTCACTCACATGGTAGTGCAATCATGCCCATGAAATAGCCGCTGATTAAGAGATAGTGAAAAAATTAATTATCAATAGAAGACTGTCCTTTGAAATCTGTCCAGCCATCAGAAAATATCTTGAGGCATTGTTTTATTTCTTAAACATGGTGGCCGAGAATGATCCTACGACTGGCCAGAGCAACATGCAGCATCACCAGCAGCATTATGTCATCAGCGTGAAACAAAGAGTCAAGGGTTGGGTAAAGGGGGATCATCGCTACTACAAAATATTGATGCCCTGGCTGCCTCGTATCATTTTTTCTGAGTGGGGTCCAGGCGCTGAAATGTAAATAAATCTATCAGGGAAAAAAGCCGGGGCTCCAGTTACCACTCCTAACAATCAAGAGGCTTTTCATGTTGCCCTGGAGGGCCATTCCTGTAATGCTAGCACACTGGAGAGAGCTACAAATCATCATCTCTCCTCTTCTACCCCCCCCCCAAAACCCCGCCTGTCGCACTTGCCTCCTCCTCCTTCTCTCAGACTTGTCTTTCTCTCTTTCCGTCCTTCTCTCCGGTGCACTCCCCCACCCGCTAACGCACCACTGTCCTTTATCCCTCTGTTCCACTTTTCTCCTCAGCCTCCCTCTCTTCTAGTGCCTTCCTTTTCCTCGTAATATACTTATTATGATCTCCTCATGCTTTCTGTTCTCCCACAGCTTTCTGTAGGTTCTCACTCTTCTTCACAGCTCCCTCACACGCTTTAGTGAAGTGAAAGAAAAGAGCAGAGTGACACTTTCTACCACATTTTGTGAACACATTTGTGTCAGAAACCATTTATCAATAGTTCGTGGGTGCAAGGAGGACGAGCACTGAGCTCAGGGTGCAGCGTGATGGCACGTAATGTGATGAAATTATGTAGTGGTGCCACAGAAACTATGCCGATGCAAATAAATTACAATTCTTTCTCATGGTGGCACTCAAATTCCCTTGTTCACCAATGTCACGCGATGGATGATGGTTTATGGGTCTAGATCACGAGAAAGTCTGCATCAGGGAGCTCAGAGAGAGCCAGTCAGAGGTGACGTGTGTAATCTACAGGCAGGCCATGAACCAACTGATGACATCATTGATTAAGTCAAAGGACTAAAGAGGAGTTTCAGGGGAATCTGAAAATAAATCACATCTAGTTTTCACCACAGGTATGATTTATGTCTCCATTGTTATCTCTGCCAAGGAACTCTTGTTTTCAGCGGCGTTTGTCCTTTATCTTGGCAGGGGCTGGGGTCGTTGGAAGGGGACACACCAGATAGATCTGAGTGAGGTGAAAGACACTGGTGTCGCGAAAACAAGCCTTAGCAGTGTAGAGAACAGCAGCAGTGGCTCGCGCACATCTCGTGGAGACAATGCCTTTTCACAGCAGCAGTTTGACATGTCGTTGCAGGGCAAACGCAGGTGTAATTAATGACATTAATTATGGTCTCATTTAGGCAGGCCAGGGCTCTGGTACTGTGTGTGCTGCCTCACCAGATGACTGTGACACGCTAAATAAAATGGGAGCGCAATTAATTCAATCAGTTACACCGGGTGACCCTGTAATGACGTGTGACAGGGTCTGCTGTTTAAAGGAGGCCACTGAAAAACTACAGGAGTTGATCCTCAAGCTTGAAATATGAAAAGCTCTCAGTCTGAGTTCAGATATTTAGTGTGTCATATTTTCATATTCCCACACTGCTGGGAGGATGCACACTGAGCATGCACTATGGGAAGGACCCCAGAGACCTACACCAGCCGAGTTGGCTGTTTCCCGTTAGCCCTGTGCTTGCACGCGAAAGCTTCAGAATTAAAGGAAAAACTGTGAACTGTACTCTGTTCGTTGTTGTTGTTGTTGTTGTTTTAAATTAAGGGGGGTTGTCAGACTGTGGAAAAAAGCTTCACTGAAAATTCTCAACAAAATAGTTAAATATCACCTTTGCTGATCCTTCATAGATGTTCTCCATCATGTCACCAGTGCTGCAAGATGAATAAGAAAATAGGCCTCTGCAGATTAAGATCTGAGTACTTTCATTAGTGCATCACAGTCCTTCATTACAAAAGGATATTTTCTCAGATGCTGTAAGATTAAGGAAGTCCAAAATGAAAGGATGGAAAGTTTATGTGATCCTCTCTCTAGCCATCATGTTCTAGAATGACAAATTACAAAGTTTTGTGTTTCTGGTTAGACCAGACAGGTGCTGAGATGGATTTGACAGCAGGCATTTTTGAGAGTGTAAGTAGACCAGGCTACAAGTGGGGGAAAGCAAAGAGGTTTTGTAATGGAGTGAGAATGGAGGCACAACCGTACAAACCCTTTACCATCAATTAGAGCACTAGGAATCCTATTGCACATTATGAAAGCATAATGGTGGATGCGGATACCGTCTACTTTCCAGTCTTCACACAAACAACATCTGTATCTGCTTGAGTGATGATGCTATCTTTGTCCCCTGATCGATGATGGCCTGAGTCTGTCATTGATCCGTCTGGCAGAGGCACTGGGACACGTCCTGTTCTGACCCACAGAGGCCAGCCTGGTCACGCAGGTCATGGCCACAGTTTGGACACTTACCAGAGGTTAATAGGTACCGGGTAAACATGACAATGTGACGCCAGGACAAACAAGGCGTGTTGCTGCCCAGTGACTTTTCTTGTGGAGGAATCAAAGGAGGGGGCTTTTCTCACTGTTGTTTTGGTTATTCATACACATTGAATAGCTGACGCGAGGTTTATCTATCTAGGTTGCAATTATTTGAATTGAATTTCTCAGTCTTTTGGGAAAGAAGCAAACAAAAGCTAACCATAACGTACATGTTTGTTGTTTATAACAAAATGCAGTAATTTTAGATGGTTGTGACAAAAAAGTGGTCAAAGTTTGGTTAGGTTGAAGCACAAAAACTGCTCGGTCATTGTCCCAGTGCCTCACTAAAAGCACTTGGTTTTAGCACCAGAAGTGCAGCTGCAAATATCTCAGCATCTCACGCTAAAGTTTGTTATACGTCAAGTGAGTTTGCCAAATCAACTTGTAATTACTTGTTACTTAATGTTCATAACTTGTTTATCCTGACACCAAGTGGCCACAAAATCAAAATAAACACAGCCTCAAAACTCCCGTTGTGCATGGCTGATTTTGCATACAATCTTTCTTTTCTTTGTAAAGGTTAATACACGTTTAAAAATAAAATAGGATTTTCACAGGCAATTTGCCTGTACTTCAACCAATTCAGAGCAAACTGCAGAAGACATTAACATTTTGAAAATAGGTTATGAAAATTCAATTGTCAAATCCCTTTTGGTTTGTTGCGAAAGAAAGAAAGAGGCAGAAAGCTGAGATGTGTGACCGTGGCTCTGTGGTTGGCCTCAGCCTGACCCACTTGAGAGCACCAGGGACAAAATAGCTGATCAGGGCCAAACTGGTTTGGGAGTCTACCACTCTCCTGCCACAAGACTACTGAACCCTACGTTTTACCCTGCCGGCGATGAGTATGAGCTGTCATATTTACATCTCTACTGTGTGGATGTGGGTGCATTTTTTTTTTTTTTTTGGTCTTTATCATACACCCATTTTACGAGCCTGACATGGACATCCCAGAGACCATGCACCATCAATTTACACTAATCACTGCCAGGCTTCTGGTGGTCCACCTCTCCCTGCACAGTGTCCGATCCCCATCCATCCTCCCAAAATGGCAGCTTTATAGCCTCCTTCCAGGACCGTCCTCAGTCAGCCAATGGGATGGGACAAGTCTTCTTCTGAACAGGGTGGACACCAAGGGATACATCTGGTTGATAAATCAAGCTGTTGCCCAAGGGTTGATGTTCATGTTCTTGGTGAGTACATTCGCCAATTAAGTCATTATCCAGCAGTCAATTATGCTGCTCAGGGTCTGTCTCTCCACTTACCCCAGTCAGGATATTGCTTATTATTGTGATAAAATGTTTATGCACTGTATACAGTACACTAATGGTTTGTACTTTTTATCAGAGAACTTGATGTTTGCTTCCATTGTTGCTCGTGTTTTGTACTGATGAAACAGCCTTTAAAATTGTTTCAGATCATCCTCGTGTGATAAGCCATGACCACTCACTATTACCAATCACCATTTACATGAGAAAGATACGCTTGAGAGATGCAGCACAATAATTTAAAACATAAATTATGGCATAATGTTTCTGTTTGCAAACCACATTTGACACGTACAAAAGAATATGGTGCATGAGGGAGCTGAGACTCACATGGACCAGCTGACGGCTAGTTAGCTTAGCACAATAGTAGTAGTGGGTGGGAAGTGTTAGCATACCACCGTCCGATTCTTTAGATAGGCTCAGGGTCTTGGTTTGTCCAGAAGCAATTGTCCTCGTCCTCTTTTACAATCTCACCATTATTAATAACAGTCGCTCTTCTTGTTATCAGCAGAGATTTTATTTTGTTGGCAGAAATTTTGAGGTGCTTAAAATTTCAATATTTTGTATTTGTAAGTTGTTATTTCATAACAATTGGAGAAAGGTGTATTTGATTACTTTTGACCGAGGTGTGCTGTACTCCCCCTCCACTATCATCCATTGTGTTAAGATAACTGCGGTCATTCAGTCTCTGTGTGTCTCAGCTCTTTGATATAGCACCAAGGAAAGAAGTGTATCTATCTTTTTTGCCTGGCGTGTTTTTTGTAAGAGGTCATGGTCATTTTATATATTTTCTGTGAGATGAAGCATTGAAGCGCTACACAACAGGGAGCTTAGTTGCTTATTCTAGCACTGCTGCTTTTGTGTTTTTGTTATTTGGGGAAGTAGAAGTGACATCATCCTCAAAACTAATTTTATATCAAGAATCCTGCATGCATACCTCTTCAATAAGTGGAGAAATGCAGCGTGACATAGTGTCTGGAGGCAGGTTTATGAACATGCGTCACCTGACAGGAGGAGCGGTGGCAGAAGTTTACTCCCTTGATACAGTTAATACGCATCATCATTGTGATGCTAATGGCACATTTGCTGAGCGACAACAAAATCCCCCAATCATCGAAGTTCTTGTTTGTACAACTCATCATCTTGTAGCGGTGGTTTGTTCATTTGTGCTACCGTAAAACAACACGCTTCCCTTTATTCTGTTCCGTCTGTTGGTTGAGCTGCCATGTGCACAGGAAGCTGCCTGGAGGCTGCAGGTGTCGCCTCACTAATCTGTGAGCTGAATGTCAGATTTGCAGTTTGCAGCGCCAGGAGGAGTCAGTGGAGCTCTTTCCAAGTCACAGAGGGAACCACCAGAAACCCGTGTGTGTGCTTGTGTGCGCACATGCGTGCTTGTGTGTGTGTGAGTGACAAAAGATTATAATGAGTGAGAGAAGGAGGTAGAGCATGCTAATGTAATGATAAGATACACTGTACTTTTATTGTTCCTTTGGGGAGTTTTGCTCCATCCTGCGGTTACAGAAGCTAAACATCCCATCACAAATTCAACGGCGCACATGTACACAAATACATCTGCAGAAATGGCCACATATTGCACAACTGTACATGTTGCACAAATGATGAAGAGCATGAGACGACACAAGTACCATTTATTAAGTAAATATTGAGCTGCAGTGAGTGGTTTGTAGTGTAGCACCCATCTAGATGTGTAATTTCACATCATAATAGCTGCAAAACAGTTTCCTCTGTTTCAGCCACTGCTATTTGAAGTAATGCTAACTGATGACCAACTAGGATTTCAGCAACTGCAATGTGACACAGCCACGGCCGCGGTAGCAAGTGGAAATGCTCCTGCGTCAGTGACGGTGGTGGGTCCACGGTGAGCTGATGCACCACTAAAAATCAGCCAAATAACGTCATTCGTTTTTTTTTTGTTCGTTTTGTTCTCTTCATTTTAAAGGGCACTTGTTTTATTCCATCGCTTTGTCATCACTGTAACTCTCCATATTTGCACCTTTTTTGAAGAACACCAAAAATAAAAAAGAGGACTCCAAAGACCCCAGTATAAAATGCCTTTATTTCAATGGCACACTCATGTTGGACCTTAAAAACACTTTTCTGCAAACGCTCAAGTCTTTAAATACCCAAAGACAGGCAGCACTTCTGATTTTGATTTTGACTGTTGGGTTGTTGTTGTTGTTGTTGTTGTTGTTGTTTTTTGGAGGGGGGGGGGGTGTCCAGGGTCTTCTTCTGGTTTATATGCTCCTTTTTGTTGCACACCTTCATGTGGGTGCCTCTACAAACTATTATGCTAATCACATCCAGTTTTTTTTTAATACAATGATGCAAAATGCCCTGTCCGAATTCAAATCTAAATCATTCAAATGCAGCTTGTAGATGAACCTATTTCAGCCCCTACTGTGTCTACAATACAACAATATAACTAATATATGTAACTAATCATGTGACCCATCCGACTGCTGCTCATTTCCCCTCTGTTCTTTTCTCACACATTGATCAATAATACTACTGAAAATTAGAAAGACTAGCAGTGATTATGCAGGTCATGAAAGCAACTGTGTACATAATTTACACATCAGCGCAGCAACACTTAAACTCAGACTTCAGACCTCCTGACGATGTTAACGCAACTTTAACGCGATGGTTGTTTAATTAGCACTCACAAATTGGTCGGTTTTAAATTCAAACAAACAGATTTTTTTTAAAAAAGTGTGTTTCTGGAGGGCAGCACGGTGGTGCAGTAGTTAGCGCTGTCGCATCAAAGCAAGAAGGTTCCAGGTTCGAGCCCTGGCTGGAGCACGGGATCTTTCTGGGTGAGTCTCCATGTTCTCCCTTTGCCTGTGTGGGTTCTCTCTGGTACTCCAGCTTCCTCCCACAGTCCAAAGAGGGGACGAGGTTAATCTAGACTCTAAATTGACCGTAGGCGTAGCTGTGAGAGTGAATGGTTGTCTGTCTCTATGTGTTGGCCCTGTGATGGACTGGTGACCTGTCCAGGGTGAACCCCGCCTCTTGCCTGAAGGCTGCTGGGATAGGCTCCACCCCCAACCCCTTCCAACCCTCAACAGGATAAGAAGTAGAAAATGGATGGAAGTGTTTTTCTGCTTTGTGTAATTACTGACACCTTTAAGCAAAACTGAATTAATTTGCACAACTAAATTTCCACACTGTTAAGAGTTCCATCAACAACTGATGATGCAAAGCTAACTGTTGGGCTACATGCTATAACAGAACTGGAAGTAAAAGTGTAGAAATATTTTATGAATATTAGTTCTAGTCCCAAAATGAAGGACACATCAGTTTTTAATGCATTTTATTGACTTTTATATTGCATATTAATATTCTAATGCAATTTTTTTCATATGCTGCAACTTTTTCCTATTTTATAAAATAGTCCCTTGACTCCCTGATCAAACACGAGAGCGGGATTCACATTGAATGCGCAGAATTCCAGGCATGTTCGGACCTGATTGAATTAACTCCGTTACATTATCTCGGAGTGTTCGTGCAACTTTGAAAAGCGCTGAGCGGCTGTGATGAACTCAATAAGAGATGTGAGTGCTCGTCTGGCGAGAGCTGGAATGTAAGAGGCGTTCATTTATATCTTAAAGTTTCACACAAGCTTTAAATGTCTGTGTGAGCAGACAAACAGTAGCCGAACTCTGAGGGAGATCAAATCTAACAGCAGGTTCATACCGTAAATGTTTCAACTGGAACTCGTAACTGTTGTTTGTCTCCATCTGATGGATCCGCTGTACATAATGTCTTACTGTATTTGTGTTTTATGTTCCACTCACAACTTGTGGCATCACAGAAGGAGCGCAGCACACAGTTACAATGCTGCCGCCATGTATTTCACTGCCGCATTGACTTTTCCTACGACTACAATGACCCTTATTCCATAAACCTCTTTATCATGAGTGAACCTAAACATAGACAATGCATCAGGGACAAAATGCTCTGATCCCAGTTCTATTATCAACTGTTCTGGTGTGTGTGTTTGTGTGTGCACGTGTGTGTGTGTGGTTGTTTGTGTGGAGAGGTTAGTCATAAAATAACTGTAACTGGATGATTCATCATGACCTCACATGTGTTTGAACGTGTGTTGTGTATGTTTGAGTGCGTGTTTGAGCCCGTCACTGCACCAGTTGGGGTTTTCTGAGAGGTGTTGAATGTGTGTGTTCTTGGATTGCGGCTCAATCATCAACTGAAACTAATTAAGATTGCTAGCCGCCAGTGTCAGATGGAATCAAACATCTCTCGTTGCTGCCTTCTCATCTCTTTGCAACAGTACTGTGTGCTGTACTAGCTGCCTCAGCTTGAACTGTACGGCATGAGATGAAGGTAGGGGATACGGCTGTGTATTATAAAGAAAGGGGCACTTTTCTCGAGTCTTTCAATGACGATACTGGAGAGCAGCTACTAATGGAGTTTTGGCTACTGGGAGGGTGGGGAGAGACAAAGGGTGACTGGAGGCAGAAGAAAACCCAAGCAGTTCTTCCACTCTTATATTTTTTACATCTAACGTTACAAATTTTTCTACTTATTATTTTCATTTTTACGATTTGTGTTAATAAGATTCCACGGTTTTATGAGGAGACGGATTAGCGTCAGAGGAAACAAAACAAACAAACAAACAAAAACAATTCAGTCTCTTAAGGTTAATATTGGTAACAAGAAAGTGGAGTGCGCACACCTCCCCCAGCAAGGATACAGAATCTTACACTTTATGATCAAAATATATTCATAACTTTGATAAGAAATAGGTCCTCACAATCATCTTGTCGTGAATGTAGCACAGGATGAGTAGGACTCAAATGCAGGACCCAGATTGGTGGGATCAGACAAGTGGGGTTTATTAACAGGCAGAGGTCGGTACACAGGAGATCAATAAACACAGGCTGAGGTATCCAAAAAGGCTTGAGGCAAAAGACGTGGTCAAAAAACTAGCAAGGGCTATGGCTATGACTATGGCTACAGCTACGGCTACGGCTATGGCTATGGCTATGACTATGGCTACGGCTATGGCTATTGCTACGGCTATGGCTACGGCTATGACTACGGCTATGGCTACGGCCATGGCTATTGCTACGGCTATGCTATGGCTATGACTATGGCTATGGCTACAGCTACGGCTACGGCTATGGCTATAGCTACGGCTATGGCTACAGCCATGGCTATTGCTACGGCTATGGCTACGGCTATGGCAATGACTATGGCTACGGCTATGGCTATGGCTAAGGCTATGGCTATAGCTATGGCTATGGCTACGGCTATGGCTACGGCTATGAGAAAAAGTGCTGGAATGCGAGTAAGATACATCAACGAACTGGCGACGGGACAAGACACAAAGAGGGAATATATGCAGGACTAATGGGGGGGGGGGGGGGGTGAGCCACAGGTGTGGGACACACAATCAGGGATCCGGTGCACAAAGACAGGGCAGACAGGAACCTGAAACAGAGACAGGGGTGGGATCTCAAAATAAAACAGGAAGACATGAAACCTGAGGGGCATGACACATCTCCAGCTCAATACTTTTCTCTGATTGAAACTCATGGCTTCAACTCAAAGTTATGTTCACATTGTTTAGGAATAATGACAATTAAATTGACAATAAATGTTCTGGATTACAGACTCAGTTTTTCCAGCAAGATGATTTCCAGAAGCAGAACCGTTCTTCTTTGAATCGTTCCACGTGGACTTAAGGGAACAATCAAAATTCGTTTCTCACGTGGCCAAAGAAATACAACCAACATATCCTGCCAGAGACTGAGAACAGTCCTCAAGATCCGGGATCCAGGATCTGAGCCAGAGTTTACCACTTGTTCCTGATAATGTCACCTATATTTCTACCTGATTTAATCAAAATCCTCCAATGTTTGAGATATTCTACTAAAATATAGACGTGTCGGTGATATCACAACTGGATGTCCTTGACGGTCATAATGAGTCTGACTCTTTCCTCAGAACAGCACGACTCCAGTAAAGTGTATTTCATTTTATTAGTATTCATTTATACCTCATATTTTATTAAAAAAAGAAGTAATTTGAGTTTATTTTTAACAAGCGATGAAAGATTTTAAAACAGTGATAGAAATTGTGTGTTTTAACCATTTACTGTTTCATCCTCTCACTCCTTACGACAGCCCAGTTGTGTTTTCTCCCCAAGTTTCTCTTCACGTTCTGTAGACGATTTTCATTGGTTTTTTTTGTTGTTGTTGTTTGTTTTTTTTTACTTTGAATAACTTCACAAACCATTTTAGTCAGTTATTGAACAGCAGATAGCAGGGAGCTGGATCTATTGCAGGCAGTTTATCCACAAGATATTGGAGAATGTCTCAAGGTTTTTAATTCACAGAACACGTGGCTTGTGCTCATTCTGTCCCTTTTCTCTCCATCTCTTTAGCTGATGTCACTGCTTTTATTGCTCGCCAGCTCTCCTCCTCTTTGTGGGTTCCTGTTGTGGGCAGGAAGCACACCTGTGGCTGAGCGACTGCAGCGAACCTGCATTGTACAGATGGAAACAGAGGGAGGAACGCCGACTGCTGCCGAGGATCCCAGGACCCAGACAGGATGTCAGTCTATTTTTTTTTCTTCAGTCTTTCTATAAAGTTTTAACGTGTGTTGTTACTCAACCTTGGCACCCACCGAACGCTGAATATGTGTGGTGATGCTGAGGGAGGCACGGAGACAGAAAACAAGGCAGAATAAAGGCACATTCAGACTGTGTGTATCTCTGTATCTGAGCTTGCTAGACATTTCTGGTGCTGGTCAGTCATTTCAGCCCAGTTTTTGTTCAAATGCAGTAATTACAGATGATGAAATAGTCAGGTCTTCATCCGGAGCAACGGCTCTGTGTTTCGGTTTATTTAAACTGCTTTTGATAGGTGAAATTTTAAGATCAGCAGTTTGGATTTGCACTGAGTTTGGTGTGATAATTCAACCAGCGTAACAGCAACCAACTCAACTTCACACAGAGTCGTTTGTTGTCTGCA
Source organism: Aulostomus chinensis (assembly GCF_037954235.1). Taxonomy (NCBI): domain Eukaryota; kingdom Metazoa; phylum Chordata; class Actinopteri; order Syngnathiformes; family Aulostomidae; genus Aulostomus; species Aulostomus chinensis. The sequence goes on along the minus strand of NC_141330.1, from coordinate 4,673,439 downwards.
ATTCATCAATCTAAAAATCAGTAGCATTGAGTTGAGGAAGGAGCATTTGTAGTGGAGGAAGACTCCATGCAAAAGAGGGTCCACTGTAACAGAGACATGGAGGATGAGAGGAGGAAGGAGTTAGCTCCTGAGCTAACAGCCACTGTCCCACCCCTGAGCTGCCACCACAGCTCCTCGGGTTTCCGCTCATCTGCATTGAGGCCTCTGGTGTCCAAACCCAGCTAATGAGGGAAGAGACTGGCCGATCCAGTTACACACACACACACACACACACACACATACAACTTCTCTAACTTACTCCAGGTCATTGATCCTGGGTTTGCTCCTGTGATTGGCTCAAAGCTTGTGCACAGGCACACACATTTACTTTTGTGGTATTTATATAGAGATGTAGCTGAACTCACCCAGTGACAACCTCCCCATAGGCTTAACCCCTGAGCCAGAGGTCAGTGTTTTACCAATCAGGGATACAACATTTGTCCCTAAAAGTGGCTTAAGTCTCTCTCTCTCTCTCTCTCTCTCTCACACACACACACACACACACACACACACACACTGATCTTGATGTTGATCCAATGCATGAATTGAGACTTGATGAAGAATTTGAGACGGCTACACCCGACACTGTTGTTTGGTGGCGTATCGATCGGGGAGGGGAGGATTTTGTCTGACGAGTGGTTGCATGGGGGCTGCGATGTTCAGATCTGCAGATAAAGACATTGTAGTATGAGTCCCCCCCCCCCTGCGCGTGCACACACACACACACACACACACACACACACACACACACACACACACACACACACACAGCAGTATCTTGTTCCATCAAATTGTACTGAACTTAGTGCAGTTGTACAATGTGGCATAAACAGGCAACATTCATTTTTTATTATATTTGTAATATAAATATGTACTTTAAATTATGGGTTTTTTTGTGTGAGGCAAAAACACGCTTTAAATATGTAGGATCCCTTGTTTTTTTTGTTTTTTTTTTCATAATGTGATCATGCAGCACAGGAGCACTTTCACATCCGCGCTGGGTGCTACTAACTTCCTACACTACATCATATGTGTAATCTACTGTTTTTTTCATTGTTTCAGAAAGTTACCTGCACTTAAAGAACCTGTCCTCCAAAAGCTTTGATAATATTTGCTCATGTAAATTTGATATAATTGATTTTTTTTTTTTTTTCCTTTGAAGGAGAGATTTTTTTCATTGTGTGTTTGCTTTTGGCTCACCATTATGTCAAGATGTGGACCTCGAAGGGAAAACCTTCGGTCGTCCTTAATTTAGCTGATCTCAATAGCATTACTTCACAATGATGGTAACAGGAACTGTTCCCTTTTGCTCAAGTTTAAATAACAACGACGTAGGATTTTTCCTTTTTCATGTTCCCCTGAAATAATTTGGAGGGCACCCTGTAAGTGAAATTGTTCAGTCCAGGCCAAATGATGAATGTTCTTGTCGCCTCATGTACCGCCTCGTAGCCCTCCTACATTTAAAAACAACAACAGCTTGGAACCCAACTCGTGACAGGGTCGGCGCTTTGGAGACAAATTACTTAGAAACTGTAAACTCGTGAGGCTCCTGTTGATTCAAGCAAGGCACCCTTCTAGACGCTCTTAAACAAGCTAAGTGGGAAGGACGGTTACGTCAAAGAGCTTCTCAAGTTATTTGATATTGCGCTGAAGAGACTGAGAACTCGGGCAAAATTTAAAAATATACATCAGCAACTTTTCTTTTTTCTTTTTTTTTCTGTTAGTGAATGTTCTGGGTTTAGCAGTCGGAACCGTCAGGCTCGAGTCTGGGAAGGGAACTCTTTCAGACTTTCAGAAATGCACCGATGAGACTTTTGACATTAGAAAAATATTTACAGCTTTGTTAAACATTAAAAATATAGCTAAAATTTTTTTTTTTTAAGTCATGTAAGAAAAATTTTAAAAAGCTTATACGTGTCTCTCTTCTCTCTTTCTGTTCTTTTCCATACAAGGGTGCCTTGGATCCAGTCCAGTACCACTCCACTCCCTCCGGTAAGCTGGACACAAACACTCCACTTACACTGAGCAAGCCAGTTTCTTTTTGTCTTCTTCATTCTTTTTAAACTATTCTTAATGAGAAAATAATTTGCTGGCATGGAAAAACAATTTTAAGGATTTGTCCTACTTCAATTTATATTTACATATTTTTAATGAATGACTTGTATTTCACTATTGAAAGCGCTGCAATTGTTTTGTCGCTCTTCAGCTTCCGTACATTCATTCTACCAAGGAGGGGATTTGACAACTGGCACCGGTTTGTTTGTCTATTAGCAAGACAACTCAAGAGGTTGACGATGGGAGTTTGACAGATTTTGGGATGAGGACGACTCTGAAACCGATCTGGGAGCAGATCTGACGATCTCATATCGTCACGTCTCTCAAAGGTCTCGCCAGTAAAGTCTGATCATGTCAGAAGATGGTTTAAAATTCAATTTGTCTTTGAACATCGGCAGAGAAAATATCTCACAAAAGCCTCGTCTTCCTATTCTGGGGTTTCGACATCACATGACCTTCGTCATCATCAGATGAAAGTGGCACAAAAGTGCCAAAGAACAGAAGGTTTTCTCCAGTTTTCTTTTTTCCCCGAGAACTTTATTTACATTTCTGCATGAAATCCTTCAAAGTGACAAGAGAGAAAAAAATGGGACCTGAAAAGATTTCCATGACAACGAGATAAATTCCATCCTCTAATGATTGATTCCCCCCCCCCCCCCCCAAACCGATAAGTGGATCTTCGTGTTGCTTTTGCTTTGTATGTCAACCTGTCAATCATACAATGTTAACAAAACCTTCCCTCATCCTCTCGGAGGATTCTTTAAATATAAATTCTAATTTAAAACGGTGACATCGTCTTAAAAGGATGTGCAACATAATCCATCATATCAGTGTTCGGTCCACATGATCCAACCTGCAGCAGATACAACAGCAGCCAGAGGCAAACCAGGCTACATACCAACATGGCAGCGACGTGCATTTACCACTTAAAGTGTAAAAGCTTTTCCTTGTACTTGGTCCAAAAGAGCTTTTACTCAGCTGTTCAATCTTGAGTCTCTCTCTCTCTCTCTCTCTCTCTCTCTCTCTCTCTCTCTCTCTCTCTCTCTCCTCTATTTTGCTGGGCATGAATATGAAATCCATTGATTATTTTTTGAGGGTCTGAGATGAGTGCTCTCTCTCTCTCTCTCTCTCTCTCTCTCTCTCTCTCTCTCTCTCTCTCTCTCTCTCTCTCTCTCTCTCCTTGTGTGTTTAACTGCCATGTTTGTATGTTGGCTGTGCTGCTGCCGCCATTTACCTGTCAGTCATGGCAGCCAGCAGGACGGAGGAGTCCCGATCCTTGATTCTCGACCCCCAGTGAGCTGGTTGACCCGTTTCACTGGCTGCCTGCACCATCCACGTGTGCATGAGTGGATGAGAAAGCACTGTAAAACCCTGCAGTGCTAATTAGGAAGCAACAAACAGTTGTTCATATACATGCACATACATTAGAAACATCAAAATACAGCTAGTATTTGCAGTAGTCTGTCAGACAATGTCTGATGCAAAGAATGCAAAGTGTTCAGGTTTTCTCTTTCTGCCCGCGACTAAAAACAACAACACTATTTATAACCTCAATCAGGGACAATTTTACGACAAAGCCGGAAACAAAATGTATATTTCAGGTACTCCGCCATCCGAGCTAGGAGCAGAAACATGTCATAGAATTGCAGGAACTAGTTAAAATATAATCCATCTCTGTTAAATAACGTATTGTGACATTATCGTATGTAAATGTGAAACTCAGTGAACTTTTGCAATAAAGTAAATGACGTATTTCAGATGTTAAAATGTGATCGATGTTTCAGCGCAGCAGTCGGACTTAAAAACTAACGCTGGCATCTCTCCATGTTCCTGTTGTCAACAAATCATCGGAAGAACAACTGCATTAGTCAGTCACTTAAAACTTTCTACCGTCTTCACCTTGTGTGTGCCAGTGTGTGTAAATCCTCAGTGATTTACTTCAACAACTTTTAAAAAGTTTACGCAAACACAAGCTAAATAAACATTTGGTACTTTTAACCAGAGCTGAAAAAGTAGATATTTTCTTCATTTCATCAGAACTGTGGATACCTGCGTTTAAAAAACAAAAAAAACAAAACCACTGACAGAAGTACAGATTCAACCTCTTGAAGTTTAAGTGAAAAAGTACAGACTCTTAAATGTCCTCGGATGATAAAAGAAAAGTAGACATGTAAATGGTATTTTTTTAAAGGACGATAAGGTCACAATTTAGCATAATATAACACAATATAATTCAAAATAGTATAATATAATATACTTTAAAACCATTGAGCGTTGTAACCTCAAATTAAAGAGCATATCCTCACTCCAATGCGCAAATTATTTTTTCAATGTCAGCAACGAAACTTGAAATAATGCGTTCAACACAGGAATGCTTCAGGTGTAATTTCACCTTTAGCAGGAGGGTTTAGATAAAGACGAGTCTGTAACATCCACCCTTTTTTTTGTTTTTGCTGGAATTTGCCCTCACGTTGTGAATTCTAGATTGATTACTTAAAAAAAAAAAAAAATCCAATGCGCTACAGTATCGAGTCTATTTTGAAAAGTTTAAGAAGAAAGAGGTACACATATTTGTTTCGAAATGAAAGTGAAATTTTGTCTTAAAAGTAAATTCTTGAAGGAAGTACAGAAACCTTTAAGTTGGAACATAAAAAAAAAACCTGATCACGTTAATGGCAATGAACTACATTCCAGTACAGTACAGCTGCCTGATAAATATGTCCTCCGTATTTTTTGAATTCAGAATCTCTGTGCATGTTTGCGTCGGGGGTCCAGTGACAGAGACAACAACATGGTCAAGTTTAAAGGACGAGATCGGACAGTGACAGCGTCGGTGGAGTCCATCTGTGACGTGACAGGTGATTGATTCTGAAGCCGAGTGTTGTAATTAACCCCTTCTATGACCATCAATCAGCTTATTGCATAAATAACACTAATCTAATTAAACATGCAGAGACAAATGAGGCTGTCATTATCTGTCAAAAGCCCACTATTTACGAATGATGAGAGGCTGAAAATTGGCGCTTGGCTCGTGGGAAATTAGACGTCTGTAAATTAATCGTGCGAAAGAAGAAAGACCCAAAAATGAGCCCTGATTTGGTGGCACTCGTATTTAAATAGGCTGCATCCCAACAAAAGACAGGAAGCTTCATTAACAACACACAATAGTGTGGGTTGTTTTTGTTTTTTTCCCCCAATATGTTGTAAAACTAAAACATAAAACCGTTGGGTAAAATGCCAGCCCATAGTATGAAAAGTGTTACCGCGTGTTATTTGCAATTCTTTACAAAAGAATAGTTTTCAGCCCGTGGACTCGGCGGTACACGTCTCATATTCATCTCTTGTTCAGAAGAGGTATATTTCCCAAAGTTTTATTCTTCTTGTCAACTTTATACTTCTAACGAGGCTTCTGGAGGAAGCTGATGTGTGTTAAATGTAAATTACTTGATTGATGATTGTTTAATCAAGGCTTATTGTATCACAGCTAAGTGGGCAGTTATGGATCCTCCTTAAAGCCGCATCTTGCAGCATTTTTTATTTTTCACTTAAACCAGCAGTTTAAACCTTACTTTGATAGCACATTGTCTAAGGAAATTGGTGCACCTTCCATTCCTCCTCCGAGCTTCTAGCATCTGATCCTTGAACTGAACGGGCATGAAAGTCCTGCTTGTAGTCTTGCTTTCAGGTACCACGTTGCTAGCTCAGGACTCTCACCACAGAACAGCTCAGTGGGATTATGGAGAAGCTAAGAGTCATTCAAAGTTCATCACTGTAGTCGTATTTTGCTGATGATGTGCGTCATAAAGGATTTTCTTATCTTTACACAGCTGCTGAGGTCCAGATCAACCAGTATCAACCAGGCTGCCGCGTTCTTTCTGTGTCCATTGGGGTCCGTATTGATCAGTGTGATGTCATCCCTCCAGGTCCACGGGGGTCTTTGGACCTTGTTCACGCACCACCCATAATTTGTGACCGCACGGACCACACACCGCTGTGCATGTTCCGGTAGGCTACATAGTGACGCCGCGGTGGTGTGGGATGATGCTAGTCACGCTCGTCATGTTCGTGGCATATGCAGCTCCAGGTAACTTGCAGAGAAGAGGACGATTGTGGATCTTATCTCTTGCAGCGGTGAACTGTATTTCATCATTTTTTTTCTTTTTCTCTCCTTCTTTTCTACTCAGAAAAAAACCCCAACATGCTCTATACAGGAGCTGCGAGCTTGTAGATAAAACCAGAACAAGTCTCCAGCTGCCAGCAGACACACAACACAGTTAGTGCGAAGCCCCCAGAAGTATGAAGGGTGTCACGGCAGAACGAGAGCATTGCCCCCGTTTGAAAACACGCTACGCTCAAGAGAAACTGGTTTATAGTATGTCCAGTTTGTGTGTACCAGGAAATGCTCCTCACGTGGTGTTTCATCTTTTAACTGCTCTTCCTGAGCTCTCAAACACTTTTCCTGTGAATAAGCCCCCTTGTCCCTCTCCACTATTTGCTGAGCTAAGACCAAGAGAAAAGAGGCGTAAGAGGGAGAGTAATTAAGCCACCAGATAATCCTGATGACAGCAGCAAAAATGGCTGTTCAGCTTATGGCCAGTAATTGTGGTCAGGACACTATGACCTTACTCATGTGCAAAATGACTGAGAGAAATGGGGGTGGAGCACAGTATTTATCCCACGGGGGAAAAAACTGGCTCCGCTCGTGTCATGAACATATGAGTTATGACAGACTAGGTCTCTGCAGCGGGACTGCGCTGGTGGAGTCAGAAAGACGACATCCAGTAGTCCGACTTCTATCCACATCTTTTGATGCACTTTTTTTTGTTGTTGTTGGGAAAGGTTGATGGAAACTATCCAGTTTGCACACAAAAGGCACTTGCTTGATGTGTTTTTTTTCCACAAAGAGTTAAAGAAAAAAGAGTGAATGCACAAAGTTGGAGATCGAAACCCATTTTCTTTAACTCGCGTGACGGACCAGCTGCTGACTTCTTGCTGGATATTCCCAAACTTCCCAAACAATGTTCCAAATTTCCCAACTGAAGGGAATTCCTCCAGATCTCTCATTTTGTCACTAGATGGTTCTTCTTCTTCAACTCTTGTCTGTTGCTGCTGATATCGCCATCTTCTGACAGCATTGTGTATCCAATTTTATTTGTTTTATTAATTTATTTCGCAGTTTCTGTCTTTGTGTTTTTTTCGGTGCAACTTCTCCACATTTGACTTGATCACTGGATATTTAAATGGAAACTCATGCAAACCTGCAAACGTGGCTTGACTGCATCTACAAGCTTGACTTTGCACTGAAACCGGATCAAACTGGAGCACTTGGACCTCCGCCAAAGTGACCTCAGCCAAATCCAATACGGGTTTTAAAAAGAAAAACAACAAACTTTTTTTCTTTTTTTCGCTCAAAATGTTCTGAGGTCCTCCCTGGCCTGTACCGTTCCTCTTTATAAAGTCTGGTGGAATTCAGCTTCATAGTTTTGGTGAAATCCTGCTGACAGTCGGGCAGACAGACGGACAAATGCCACCAAATTCATCACCTCCTTGTCCTGTAATCTGATCTCGTAACCATCATCGATCAAACTGAAGTAATAAACATTCAGTGTTATCCGTTGTTTAGTTTTTTTTAATCTATGGCCAGTTTAGTAATGTTTCATGTCAGCATCTGACATTCAGACACAGCAGAAACCCTGCTCTTTGTTTGTTTTATTACTTTTGTGTGGACTTTGGACTGGCCTTATCTTTATCATGAGCGTTTCACAGCGTGTAGCTGATGACAGCTGACAGGAATCGAGAGGAAATGGTCGGATTCGGCGGAGACAGTTGATATTGAATATTCACAGGAGAATACGACACGGTGAGAGGAGAGGAGTGATATCTATTCATCACCAAAAAAAACTGTAGGAGAGAGCGTTTATGTGCTGACCATCTTCATACAAAGAAAGAGGGGGAAACTAAATTGTTTCGATGTATGTTGTCCAATTAACATGAGCTTGCTTTGCTGTGGACAAACAAAGCAAAAATGGTAAAACTACTAAATTCCGATTGAACTCGCCTGACCCAATTTCTGGTGCGCACATTTTTTGGTTCCAGCTGAAAATTTATATGAATTCCACCATAATCTGGTACGGTTTGTTTGAATAGATATCTCCAGGGTGGGAAAGAGTGACTTATTTGTGAATATGGCGTCAGCTAAATAAATGATTAATAACTTCTAATGCGTTGCACAGCTCCGATATCAGTTTCGGTTCAGATCATGCAGATCGCAATGGTGGTTTTGTACTGGCAGAAAATAATTTAATAAATATTCATAAAAATAATAGGGTGGAGTAGGAATAAGTTCTAAAACCTGGAGGAGGGAAGGGATTAGTGAACAGGTTTTATGGGAAGCGGTGAACAGAAGCGTGGTATATTTCAACATTTTGATGGAATGGAATTAAATGTCAGTGAATTCTGCACTTTCAGATTTTGAATTTTGTGCTTGTGTCTCAAAAATGGCGTCAGCTAACTCGCAGCATGAATCGACAAACATCCCGCCAAGCGCAGGAGAAGCGCGGCAGTGACACTGAGGAACATTCGCCATTCGTACTTCTGATGATTGAATTCACGCCTCACAAATCTTCAAGGAGTTTTGATTGATTATCTTGCTGCCCGAAACTTTTTAAGCTCATAAACTTTTATTTGGTACAGTTTATTTTCCTCAACGGTAAAAATCCATTATAAAAATACCATTGATTTTTGGTCCAAGGAGCCCATGATGGTGTCAAAAGAATTTCAACATCCCTCTTGCTGTAACAGCCCTGTCAAATATTCCAAGGTCCTGTAACTTCTGACAATAGATTTAGTTGATCCATTCGTTGTTTTGTTAGCCTCAGAGTAGTTAGCTTTGCTTGGGACCCACCGTCCTTCCCCCTCATATTCTCTTATTAAATCTCAGTGGGAGCTCACGCTGTTGAAAACATTTCAGATGACCTACCCTTACACACATAAGCACAACCATTAGATTAATCACTGTCCTCCTCCCTCCCAGCAATCAAAAAAAAAAAACCTCTCCAACAATCAATTCTCCCAGGATCAGAAAGATCCCTGCAGCCACACGGGAGTGTGTTGCTACAGAGTGCAAGCGTTACAGCGGCGCCGCGCGCATCCAGCAACCCTAGAGTCCTGACTTCTTGGCTCTGCTTGCACCTCGAGCTGCTGGAGAAACAGCAGACCTCTCAAACCACTCGGGGGGGGGGGGGGGGCAGATGAGATCTCCATCACTATATCCCATCTCCTCCTCCTCCTCCTCCTCACCATCATCAACACACACCCTTGACCCCAGTCCCTCCCGCTTCCCCCTCTCACTTTCTTAGGTGTCTGGTGACTCCAGCCAACGTTATCTTGCCCCTCCCTTCTTCGGTAAAGAGAGGGAGAAAGAGAGAGGCTGCAGCCCACCACCACCATGTCCCCAGAGGCCCCTTGCCTGCTTGCCTGCCCCTCCTGCTGCTCAGTACAGCTGTGTCTCAGTACCAGACCATGACCAGCTGGGATCTCACCCTGCTAGAAAGCCAAGAAAAAGCCAGTGAGTGTGAAAGCTCCTCACCTCTCTTTGCTTACTCTTCACTAGGTGAACCTCTGAGACTCTAGCTCTAACTGCTGCTGTCAGACCCCTCCGCTGGTGCTGAGAAGATCCTTGTTTGAGCATGGCTGTGGCAGAGGGCACAGCTTCGTTGGCCCTGACACTTCCCCTGCTCCCGACGCTCACCCTGCTAATCCTGGCACCGTCGCCCACTCTTGGAGGATGCCCGTCAGCTTGTCGATGCTCTTTTGCCATGCTGCAGTGCCTGGAGCGCGATGGTATCAGCAGCATCCCTGCTCTGGTACCCCAAGAGAGCGAGAATGTGACGGAGATGTGAGTATGAGCATCTGCTCTGCATGTGCCTCTAGATGAGCACGAGTTCACCGACATGTGTTCTCGTTAAGAGATTTCCAAGCTTGGTTTTTGTGTGTTCAGCTCATCAAATATGAGGGAATTACGATTTGCAATCATTTTTTACATCTGATTTGTAGTTTAGGAAAAATATTAGCTTACAATCCAGGCTTGTGGTACAGTTTGAAGGAGCCTATGTTTATTTAGTGCTTTTGTTTAAGCGCAACAATCTCAGAAATAACTTTCATGGTCTCCACTGGACAAAGACGAAACAGTTTCATCACCCGTCTTGCCTGAAGTTTAGTTACCACAAAGTTGTTTTCCATGGCTAAGAACAAGTGCTTCTCTGCATGCCTTTGCTTTCCAGAGTGAAGCTGACATGACTATTGCCTCGTTATTATTTAATAGAGTGAGATTCAGGTTATAATGAACCCTGGGATCTTTCATTCCTCTTCCTCCTCTTTTAAGCCTTATAATTATTGAGTTAAAGCCCAGATTGCAAGATCTGACACTTCTTTTATTAAAATAAATTCACAGCCATTCAAAAGTACTCGTTTAACATTACTGGGTTCCATTGAATTATGTTCCGTGACCGGAGATACAATGTTTTTAATCAAGGGACACTCGATTAAAGTCGGTGATTTAAAGCTCCCCCACTGATGGCTAAGATGAGGTGTTCTCGAGTGTTCAGCTGTTGTGATCCTGTAAGACTTTGCATGTGTGAGACCTGTACTACAGGCACTATGACAGAAGTGGCAAAAGTACACATTCAACCTACTTACTCAAGTAAACATAAAGCAGTACAGGCTCTTAACTGTACTCAAAAGTATAAAGTACCAAGTGCCGAGTCTTTTCTTCTGCTCATTTTAGGCGGTTCACTTTCATTGTCCCTCATTTTGATGCTTCTTCTCCTCCTGACGTGACATCACACTCTCCGGGACACTAGATTTTGATTCTCTGTGGTCGTTTCTGTTCTGCGTTTTTATGACTGAACATGGATGAAATCTTCCTCTTCCTTGACACGCTTTAGCAAGCTGCCACCAATATTTTAGGTGCAGTGACCCCACCAGGGGGCGGAGGGCCGGGTTTCTCGTCCGATGTTGTTATTATGTCTTTTACGCTGTTTTTCTCTGTCGCACATCTACAGGGAGTCAAAGTAAAAGACGCCTGAAAAATCTGCTATCGTACAGTAATGAAGTATTTGTACTTTGTTTCTTCCCATCTCTGCAAAATGACACTCGTGCACTGTGCGTATCTAGTTTAATTTAACTCTGAGTAATATTCAGTAGTACTGTACAGTACAACACACCTGGTTTGACAAAGTATTTTCAAATGTGAATTTCTGATGATGAAGTCTCACTAAGACGGTGCTGACCTCCTTTGTGTTCTTTCAACTGATGCTCAAAAAATGAAAAGCAAAAGATGGTTGTTGCAGTGGTTTGGACGTTAGCTTAGTTTGATATTGGTAGTTTCTTTTATTCTTGTTTTTTTTTTTTTCTTTTCAAAGTTTTCCAACTTGTGTATCTATAGATAAACAGAGACTCAAGAGGAAGAACGTGTTTGAATAAGTGTCTTTAAGTTATGGCTCTGAAGACTTTCAGTTCTTACTTGTAAATTAAGGAGAGCTGCTGTATTATTATGCAACCCTCCATCAACTCCAACATGGGAAACTAAATGTCACTCTCTGCACCGCCACGCTGTTCTCTCTTTGTTCCTGTCCATGAATCTGAGCAATTAAGGCTTGTTAAGAAGGAGCTGCTTTTGTGAAACGCTATTTTGGTCAAGCAAGTCAATTTACTGGCGCTCTCTGTCTCAACTCACTATGCCCCCCAACTCCGCCTTTATCTTTTTTTTTTCCTCTAATCCATCTCTCTTACCTCATAGGTATTTCCTTGTACCTGCAGCAAAACATGTTTGGGAGAGCTTAGGGTGAGGTTTGACATTCTCTTTGAACCGTTCAATCAATAAATGAGTGGGACTTTCTCGGCTTCTGTTTACCACTGTGCTCTACATGCCAGAAAACAACACTTCGCTGTATTGGCAGTGCAAGGGAATACAGCCGATACGCCGAACAAACAAGGGGCCATTAACCGTGGAACAGGGCCCGAGATTCATCATATGCTGAGTTATAAATTCAATTTTGTGAATTGCCAGTCAATGCCCCTACCCCGGGAACAATAGATGATATACAACCCAATTGGCTCAATTCAATAAGTACGGGGCGATGGGTGATCCTGAGCCCACCTGCCCTGTAATCACATTATTGCTGTGTGGCTCAATCAGACATGAATAAAAAGAGAGAGCTGGAAGCTTGAAACGATGCCTGTCATCACTTACTGCATCCATCTGTCCATCCATCCATCTATCCATCCATCTGTCTATCTAGGAAGCTAGCTGTCTATTGTCTGTCTATCTTTACAGCAACATATCACATGTACTTTATCAATATTCCAGCCACTTCTTTTGCAGTATATCCTGATGAAATCGCACCGTGATGCGTGTTTGTTAACTCCATTCTAAGTGTGTTACTGTCCAGTGAATCTCACAAAAGCTTTGCTGAACTTTACAGCACTTTACTGCACAGCAGGTATTATTTTTTTAGATCTGTTCGGGCATTTTCAGTCATATGTGGAGTATCACAATGCGTTCTGCATCATGGTGTCCTTGCTGAGGTCCAGATCTGTCCGCCTCTCTCTCCCTGTCAGTGTCTGTAGGTCACAAAGCCTGTCAGGATTGAGTTTGGTTGCTTTGGTTTTTGGGGGAGAGAAAATGTTTCTCAAGGATATCATGATGGATCCAAGAAAAACATTCAAATAGTGTGCTTCATCTGTGCTTATGCAAGTGGTTCCCAGCCCCTGATTGGATGCCAACGACAGAGGTGTGGTTCCTGCTGCTGCCGCCGCTGCCGTGGTGCGGCATCGACCAACTCCACCAGTCACCATCCGCCTAGTCTTTTGAAGCCTGGCAGGGCCATTCAACAGGTCGGCTGACCTGCAGCATGCTGGGGCAGAACTGTGTGTGGTTGCTGAGGCCCAGCAATCCCTGTGTTTAATAGGATTTGGGCTAGGAACGGTTTCAATCACTGACAACCGCTAGCATTCCACGTAGGGTCGGGGTTTGTGTCTGGACACACCAGGCCAGAGGGGTGCTGACTCTAACGGGTTTCTGTTTTCCCACCAGTGTTTCAGTCAGTGAGGATTTCGTTTTCTTTTTAGTTCAACCTTCAGTAGTTAAGTAGTGGTAAGTTCTCATTATGAGGACTCTCGATGTGTTTTATTGCTTTCTTTGATTTGAGCAGCACCCACCTCCCCAAATCCATCAAGTTTTCAGACTAGTTGTCTCTGCAGGCTAAAGCTCATCAACGAAGCGTCCTCCTGAGCTAAATGGGCAACACTCATACATGGTTGTAGAGGGAGTGGAGGTTGTGGTGGACAGAGACTTGGGTTTTCTCCAGTGATATCCTTGGTTGGCCCAATCAAACCACCTATTCCAACTTCTGGTGAGCGAGGCCCAGTCGTCCTTGTGCTGAGTGCTGAATTGATCTACTCCTCGGTAGTTATTCGGAGGTAGCTTATGTCTGGAAAATGACTCATTGAGAAGAATTTCCCAACAGCCTTGTCTGTCTGCATTATTTTTTTTCCACTGGAACTGGAAATTAAGTTTTTATACTGTATCAATTCTGTGATTTGTTGGTCCCTGAACATCTCAGCTGGTTTTGTTATCAGTTTGTTGAGTGGACCTCAGTGAGGTCAGACGCACGGGCTTCAGCGAGACCCTCCTATCTGATTATTATCTACACAAAACCTTCTTTGTTGCTTGTGTGTGTTGAATGTCATTGTCAATAAACAATAGCTTTGTCGTGCTGTATTCGAGGCATTTTTTTTTTCTTGTGTGTTACCTTTAATTAATACCTGGAGAACACAAAAAACTTGAATACCCTTAATGGTTAACACGTAACACCTCTTGTTATGTTTGTCTTTTAATCTGCGTTCTATTATTTTCATTAAAAATGCACGACTAAACCAGGGCGAAGCAAAAGCCGACTGCCACAACAAACCATACGTATGCAGCTCAAATCTCTCTCCTTTGTGTTTTTTGCCAGTTACATAGAAAACCAAGCAGACCTGGAAAATATAACAGAAGTGGACCTGTTTAACTACAAAGAACTAAAGAACCTGTAAGTACAGCAATGTTTATGTTTAAAAAAAGGTTTTGTTCATGCACACACACACACACACACATACACACATATATATATATATATATATATATATATATACTCATCACTTTGTCCTATTGTTGTACTGTGCTGCAGAGTCCCATCACATCAGTTTAAACCACACGGCAGCCATCACCTTCTCCTGGACTGTTGTTGTTTGCAGCTCTTTTAGTATAATTTGCATTGAGAAACCGATTTTTAAAAATAAGTATAACAGAATCTGTTGATTCCAAAATGACCCGATTTTTAAATCGGGTCAAGAGTTAAAAAAAAAAAAAAAAAAGACAATAACCATCATCTGTCCTCGCTTCACCTCTGGGTTTTTATTGTAAACCGTGATGACAAAAGTTGTTTAAAAAAAAAATTCTTAGTTCAAGTGGTGTGATTTGTGGTTGTTAAACCTATCAGACCTTCATTACACTCATCAAAGGTCTCCAGCAGTTTGCGGCTAACGCTGACACATTTTATTGAGGTTCATATAAATGTTCCGTTGAGTTTAAAGTTATTAATTAACAAGGATTTGGAAATTACTTTGTAAGGTGCAGATGATCGGAAAACTTAAACTTGATGCCTCGCCCAGCTTCCTGAGACTTTGAGAGTGAATTGACTGTCTAAAATGTTCATAGATGGCCAAATCTGTCCGGACATCATCTTTGCCAACATTAATGTGTTCCTCCTACTACATGTTCCTCCTACTACATGTTCCTCCTACTACATGTTCCTCCTACTACATGTTCCTCCTTCCACATGTTCCTCCTACTACATGTTCCTCCTACCACATGTTCCTCCTACTACATGTTCCTCCTTCCACATGTTCCTCCTACTACATGTTCCTCCTACCACATGTTCCTCCTACTACGTGTTCCTCCTTCCACATGTTCCTCCTACTACATGTTCCTCCTACCACATGTTCCTCCTACTACATGTTCCTCCTTCCACATGTTCCTCCTACTACGTGTTCCTCCTACTACATGTTCCTCCTACTACATGTTCCTCCTACCACATGTTCCTCCTACTACATGTTCCTCCTACCACATGTTCCTCCTACTACATGTTCCTCCTACTACATGTTCCTCCTACTACATGTTCCTCCTACTACATGTTCCTCCTACTATATGTTCCTCCTACTACATGTTCCTCCTACTATATGTTCCTCCTACTATATGTTCCTCCTACTATATGTTCCTCCTACTACATGTTCCTCCTACCACATGTTCCTCCTACTATATGTTCCTCCTACTATATGTTCCTCCTACTATATGTTCCTCCTACTACATGTTCCTCCTACTACATGTTCCTCCTACCACATGTTCTTCCTACTACATGTTCCTCCTACTACATGTTCCTCCTACTATATGTTCCTCCTACTACATGTTCCTCCTACTACATGTTCCTCCTACTACATGTTCCTCCTACTACATGTTCCTCCTACTATATGTTCCTCCTACTACATGTTCCTCCTACTATATGTTCCTCCTACTATATGTTCCTCCTACTACATGTTCCTCCTACTATATGTTCCTCCTACTACATGTTCCTCCTACTATATGTTCCTCCTACCACATGTTCTTCCTACTACATGTTCCTCCTACTACATGTTCCTCCTACCACATGTTCCTCCTACTACATGTTCCTCCTACTATATGTTCCTCCTACTACATGTTCCTCCTACCACATGTTCCTCCTACTACATGTTCTTCCTACTACATGT